>NC_057813.1:434497523-434506306 GCF_018294505.1 Triticum aestivum | reverse complement strand
CCCGGGAGCCTGCGCGCCTCCCTCCGGAGTGCCCCGGCGCCGCCCTCGCCGACGCCCGCTCGCCCTGCGTCCTAAGCCGCTTCTGCCCCAAGCTCCAGCGCCTCCGTCCCCGTCCTCGCAGATCCGCCGCTGACCTTGGAGGTCGCCGCCGCCGTCCTCGGTTTGCTCGGATCCAGCCGGGAACCATGCGGATCCGCCACCTCCGCCCAGTTTCCCCTTGCCGCCGGCCTCCCTGCTCCGCCCTCCGTCGCCATGGCGCCGCTGCCGCCGCCGTGTCTCCTGTTCGTGCCTCGGGCACGAGGGGAGACGACGACCGCGTCGGCCACGTGGGCCGACCCAACCTCCGTCTGGCCCAAGTCGGCCTACCTCCATCCTCCCCCGCAATCGGGCCGAGCCCGCGAGGTGAGCGCGCCCCCGCCGACCCTATCCCTCGCCCAGTGCATCGAATAGTACTCTGCGCCCGATCTGTTTTTTTTTTAAAAACTGCTAAGTCCCAATATTTGACATTATCATGCCATGTTGATAGCATTTTATCTCTGCATCCATAGCTCCGTTTCGTGCGTGTAATATGTCAAATTGTTCTCCTCGACGAGTACTTCATTTCATTCCATTACATCATTTTCATTTGAGCTCATCTTGGTGCCCGAAATGCTGTTGGATGAGTGCATGTCGATCTTAATCTGCTGAAACTGTTATAACTTGCTCATTTGTCATTTTTGCCATGATTGATGTGTGCATCCTATGAGGTTGATGTCTACATGTGTTTTGATATATGCCATGCCATCTTTCCAGAGGTGCTTACCATGTATTTTTGTGATCAATGTGGTGACTAGCAAGAGCATGCAAACTAGGCTTCGTGATATTGCTGATTTTAGTCCCTGTTCTGCTGTTATTTTGATGCCATGTAAACTTGATGCTACAGAGAGATACATGCATATTTTGAGATACTTCAGTAAGGGTGTTTTGAACATATAGTTATTTTCTATCCATTCATTCCCTTGTTTGCAATTATAGAGTAGTCTAGCATGTCATTTTGGTGCTCTACTTTTGCTTCAAAATGTTTCCTGGCAGACTGTTTACTTGTTATTCAATTTGACCAAGGTTGCTATAGTTGATCCTTGCATTCTATGGACTTGTTCTTGCCTTGGTTTGTTTCACAAACATGCCTTCTTGATGATGCTATGCTTATATTGTCATGCAATGACTTGTGGTGAGTGATTCGAGCTAGTTAAGTAGTGTACTTGCTGTTGCTGTTTTGCTAGGCTGAATTTGTTATTTCGTGATGCTATATAAACATGTTGCTACTAATCATTCTATGCATAATCTGGAGATGTTCTATAAACATGTTTTTATCTACATGTTATTCCCTATCCATCCATGCCCCTGGTTTCATTTATATCTTGCTGTAGATTGTTCATATCTTGCTCCAAAGTTGCTTGATAATGTTGCTGTCAACCTGTTAACATCAAGTTCAGTTTTGACCATATGCTTTTCTAGTGATTCATGCATCCTATGAACTTGCTCTTGCCATGCTTAGATTCACAAACATGTACTCTTATTGTTGGTTGCCTTGCCATGCCATGTATTGCTCTGTGGTGAGTCGTTCAAGCTCACCAACATGCCTACTTATTGTTGTCCCTGCCATGTATGAATCTGTCATATAACTTGCCATGTTTACATGGGTGCCATCATATTTTCAATGCCTTTTTGGCTCATGGTCAGTAAGGGAATTTTGATCTATGCAATTAGTAGATTCATGCCATGCCTTTGTTAGCAATGATAAGTTCCTGTAACATGTTGTTTCGTAGCTCTAAACATTGCAACCTGATGTTATTTCTGCTAAAGTCTGAAACTGTTATTATTTGCAATCTTACCATGTGTGTCTGAGCATGTTCTAGTTGTTTCTGGAGATAGCTCAGTGTTCATGTTTTGTCATGCTTTACCTGTACTTCATGCTCATGCCTTTTGTTATTATGTTGTGGTGCTGTACCTTATTGTTTTGATGCTTGCAATATGCCTAGTTGATGTTTTGGACAGATTGTTGCTATGACTTGTATAGTGTGTGTGTGTTGAACCGTTGCTCCGTTTTGAGTGTGCTCTATATGAAACTTGCTTGTTTTTTCATGTAGTTTCATATTATCATGTTGCATCCTTGTTTTGGTGTGTTTTCTTGATGTTTGTATGCATTTTGCATCAATGTCATGTTTAACTTGTTTTGCTCATATCTTCTAGGCCGTAGCTCCGAATCTAATGAACTTTATATGTAACTTGACTAGAATTTCATGTAGATCATCTTGGTGCATCTTAACTTGCTGTTTAACAACTTCAACTTAATGTTTATTCAGATCTGGACCAATTTCGAAATTTGCATATGAGGACTTACGGGAATTGTTATATGTTGTCCCCGGCCTCATTTAAACTTGCCTTGATGTGTTGTTCTTGTTTGCATCACCTCTTGCCATGAGTAGCTTCATGTAGCCTTGTCATGCATCATGCTTGTTGTGCATCATGTTTTGTCTATGTGTGGTGTGTTTACCATGTTGTGTGCTTCTTCTCGATAGTTCCTGTTTCGTTGCGATCATGAGGATTTGTTCGTCTACGTGGCTTCATCTTCTTCATGGACTCGTTCTTCTTCCTAGCGGGATTTCAGGCAAGATGACCGCTACCCTGGATCTCACTACTGTCATTGCTATGCTAGTTGCTTCGTTCTATCGCTATGCTGCGTTACCTATCATTTGCTCTTCAAGCCTCCCAAATTGCCATGAACCTCTAACCTTTGACACCATTCCTAGCAAACCGTTGCTTGGCTATGTTACCGCTTTGCTCAGCCCCTCTTATAGCGTTGCTAGCTGCAGGTGAAGTTGAAGATTTCTCCATGGTGGACAGGATTTTGGTTGGGATATCACAATATCTCTTATATTATTAATGCATCTATATATTTGGTAAAGGGTGGAAGGCTCGGCCTTATGCCTGGTGTTTTGTTCCACTCTTGTCGCCCTAGTTTCCGTCATACCGGTGTTATGTTCCCGGATTTTGCGTTCCTAACGCGGTCGGGTGATTTATGGGACCCCCCTGACAGTTCGCTTGGAATAAAACTTGTCCAGCAAGGCCCAACCTTGGTTTTACCATTTGCCTCACCACCACCTATACCCTTCCCTCGGGTCGGCCAACCCGAGGGTCATCTTTATTTTAGCCCCCCCCGGGCCAGTGCTTGTCTAAGTGCTGATCCGAACTAGAGCCCTTTGCAGCGCCCCCTCAAGGAAACTTGAGGTCTGGTTTTAGTTGTACGGATTGCTCATCCGGTGTTGCCCTGAGAACGAGATATGTGCAGCTCCTATCGGGATGTCGGCGCATCTGGCGGTCTTGCTGGTCTTGTTTTACCATTGTCGAAATGTCTTGTAAACCAGGATTTCGAGACTGATCGGGTCTTCCTGGGAGAAGGTCTATTCCTTCATTGATCGCGAGAGCTTGTCATGGGCTAAGTTGGGACACCCCTGTAGGGTTTAAACTTTCGAGATCCGTGCCGGCGGTTATGTGGCAGATGGGAATTTGTTAATGTCCGGTTGTAGATAACTTGACACCAGATCCGAATTAAAACGCATCAACCGCGTGTGTAGCCGTGATGGTCTCTTCTCGGCGGAGTCCGGGAAGTGAACACGGTATCTGTGTTATGTTTGACGTAAGTAGGTGTTCAGGATCACCTCTTGATCATTGCTAGCTTCACGACCATTCCGCTTGTTTCTCTTCTCTCTCTCATTTGCGTATGTTAGCCACCATATATGCTTAGTCGCTGCTGCAACCTCACCACTTTACCCCTTCCTTTCCCATTAAGCTTTGCTAGTCTTGATACCCATGGTAATGGGATTGCTGAATCCTCGTGGGTCACAGATTACTACAACAACAGTTGCAGGTGCAGGTTTTGCGATGATCATGACGCGAGAGCGATGCTTGCTTGCGTTGAGTTCTTTTTCTGCTTCTTCGATCAGGGGATAGGTTCCAGGTCGGCAGCCTGGGCTAGCAGGGTGGATGTCATTTGAGTTTCTGTTTGTGTTTCATCCGTAGTCGGATGGTGCTCTTATGTAAGATGATGTCGTATTCGTGTGGCATTGTATGCCTTATGTATGTATCCCCACTATTATGTAATGTTGATGTAATGATATCCACCTTGCAAAAGCGTCTTCAAGATGCGCTTCTATCCTTGGTGGGACCTTCGAGTTCCTTTAGGATAGGGTCGCATCTTGGGCGTGATATTGGTCTAGATGGATTATTAGACCATTTGAGCATGTTCACAAGGTTTGAGAACATTTGGACATGTTTGGCAATGTAAAGTTGCTCAAACTTCAAAATGGACAGAAATGGTTTTGAGTGGATTTGATGATGTTATATTGTTCTCCAAGTCATGATACTTGGCAATATCATCTAATATGTCATATGTGACATGCTAGAATTTTCTTGGAATTGTTGGAGAATATTTCCTTTGTAAATATTTCAAAAGTTTGAAATATCCAGAAAGGGTTTTTGAGGGATTTGACCAATATTTTGAACATGACCATGTGTTGAAACTCTTATATATGGACAATACATGTCCACTGAGTTTCCCTAGGTTTTTGTCAAATATTTTTAAAATAATAAAATAATTTTTCCCTATTAAAGACCATTTCTGGCCTTAAGAAAAAGCTTTTAAATAAAATAGGAAAATAACTTTTAAAATTATATTTTTGTGGTTTCTGGGTATCCTATATCTAATAGGAGTCAAATATATTTTTGGAAAGATTTTTACTGCCCTTAATTAAGTACTTGCAGTGCAAACCTCAATTCAGGGGTTTTTGAGAAACTAATTTTTGAAAATACCATTTGGCCAAATTATTTTTGTAAGAAATTATTTTTATGTCCTATACACATGGCATTATCATTGGTTCAAGAGTTTGTAGCAAGGAGATGAAGTATAGGAGTAGGAGGATTTATTTGATTTTTAGAGCACTTGCAAGCAGCAACCAAAAATCCAATCAAGCAAAGTCCAAAACACTCAAAAGTTTTTGTCAAAACACATTTTATCATGATTTATCATCTTAAGTGTTGTGCCATGAAAATCAGGGTGTGTCACGCTAGCAGGGGAGAATGCGGCGGAAGAGCACGATCTGAACCACGTTGGTTAGACCAACGTTCTTCCCCCCCACATTGGTGATGCACATTTGCAGAGCCTGCACCTCCGTCTGGGACCCCCATTCGAGGCCCTTCGCGTTCCAGGAGGTGAGCTCATGGGGGTCTGGATCTGAACTCCGGATTGTCCGCCCACTTAGTGCGGCGCGGCTCAGTGATGTAGAACCACTCGTGTTGCCAGATCTTCATGGTCTCCATGAAGTCCCCCTTGGGCTATGTGGTGTTTGACATCTTGCTAATCATAGCTCCGTCGCAGTCCGCGTGCTGCCCGTCGAGCACCTTCGGCATCACGTTGAAGACCTTGAGCCATATGCCAAAGTGTGGGTGGACTCGGAGGAGAGCCTCACACACGACGATGAACGTCGAGATGTGGAGGAAAGAGTTCGGGGCAAGCTCATGGAAATCTAGCCCATAGTAGTACATGAGTCCATGGACGAATGGGTGGAGTGGGAAACCTAACCATCTAAGGAAGTGGGAAGGAAGACGACCCGTTCGCCGGGGTCCGAAGTGGGAATGACTTGGCCTTCAGGGGGAATCCTATGCTTGATTTTGGTGGCGAGGTACCCCGCACTCCGGAGATCTTTTATCTCCTTCTCCATCATGGAGGAGGCCTCCCACTTGCCTTTGGAGCCAGCTCCGGCCATGGTCGGCGGAGCTGGTGGTGGTGATGAGTAAGATGAAAACTTTGCGGACGCAGAGAGCTTGGGAGATTGGAAGGTTGAGGAGATGTGAAGGCGTGGGGGATAAAGTAGAGATCCATTACCCTCTTATATGCGGTAAAGATGCCAACCGCCCCCACTCGTGCCTTGAATGTCGCATATTCCCAATGAAAGCGTGCGCTGCAAATGGTTGGATTACCCAAATATCATTGATGTGCAATCCCGTATTAAGTGGGCACGATCTCTATTTGATAGGACATGCCAATGAGGCATGGCCTTGAAACACGAAACATGGGGTGGGAAAACGGTTCAAAATGCTGAAGGGTCAAGTCTGAAGCTTCACCGAAGAAGTTGTCAGTAAAAGACATTGTTCTTTTTTTTATTATATCCTGCCTTCGCAGCTAAGGGTTGTGTTTATAATGAGAAGCCGGATACAATTCCTTTACAGAGGGAGGCCGGTGTGTGTTCTTCAAGGAACCCGCCTTGCAATGCTGAAGACAATCCGAACGCTGAATAAATCATCATTGAAGACTGGTTTAGGGGCTACTGTGGGAGTCCTGGACTAGGGGGTCCTAGGGCGTCCGGTCTATTGGATATGGACCGGACTGATGGGCCGTCGAGATACAAGATAGAATATCACCTTTCTTGTACGAAAGGGACTCCCGTATGCGTGGATGGCAAGTATAGGTGTCTGGATATGTTATTCCTTTCTGTAAAACCGACTTCGTACAACCCTAAATCCCCTCCGTTGTCTATATAAACCGGAGGGTAGATCGGAGGCAGGATCACAACATTGCTAGGCTAGCTAATCTAGGGTTAGCCAATTCGATCTCGTGGTAGATCAACTCTTCTCACCCCTATACCCTCGAATATAATCAAGCAGGAGTAGGGTTTTACCTCCATTAAGAGGGACTAAACCTAGGTAGACATTTTGTCCTTTGTCCATAGTTACCATTGGTCCTCATACATACAACTTGGGCCCCACTACCCGAGATCTACCGGTTTTGACACCGACAGGACCCACCAGCCACCAGGGCGTGCCCGAGGGGTGGCCGCGTCCTGGTGCCCCGTGGGCAGTAGGTGGCCCCCCTCCAGTGGGTCTTTGATCTAGTATTTTTATTTATTCCATAAAAAATCTCCAAAAAGTTTCGTCCAACTCCAAGAACTTATATTTCTGCACAAAAAAACACCATGATAGTTCTACTTAAAATAGTGTTAGTCTGGGTTAGTTTCATTCAAATCATGTAAATTAGAGTCCAAAACAAGAGCAAAAGTGTTTGGAAAAGTGGATATGATGGAGACATATCACCTACTACAAGCACATGAAGGCTAAGTGCAAGAAGGACAAGATCGCCTAGCACAGTGGCTGGGTGCATAGACTAGATTAAAAACACGTCAAGTACACAGCCAAGGACGCATACACAAGCTACAACATATAGAAGCGGATCATTGACATGAGGAACTGCCTTCGTCCTGCCCCATGCAATGGATCGAGCCACAGAGTATTGGCCACAGCGTCACAAGAAGTAGATGATTAGATGATCGTTTCTACTAGTTTAGAATGCATGTAATTTTTTACTTTGGTGTCTGCGAATCTTTAATATAGTCGCTTATGTAATTGGATGTTCAATTTTGGTTATAGGTGTTGTTCTCTTTAGACAGAGCAAATCACATCTCACACGGACTAAACTAGGGTACCTGACGGTGATGATTTCATCACTCACTGATAATTGTATACCAGTAAGCATTTGCCCACAACACACATGGCTTATTAGCAGGAATTGTCTATGTTGTTATTGGTCTTCCCACACATTTCTGATCACTGGCCTTTTTGCCTCATATCACACATGTCTTGTTAAGTTAAACCATTTCCATTGTTTTGGCTCATAAAATATAGTTCATCTGAGTGAACTGTATGCCCTATGTCGCACACACCTTCATGTGGTTGACCATATCTGTTGTGTAGGGTAATCGCAAACAGTTCATCTGATTGAACTATATGCTATCTATCGCACACACCTTGATATGGCTGACCATTTTTGTTGTTCTGGCTCGTCGCAAAAAGTTCGTATGGATCAACTGTATGCCAGATTAGAGTTTGCGATGGTGGAGTCATCAAACATGAACTGTTCGCAAAAAGTTCACGTGGCATACAGTTGATCCATACAGTTCGCAAAAAGTATCTCTGATTGTAGTGTCACGTTAGCAGCATCCAGCAGTAATGTTGACCCGGTGAAAAATATGTTGTTGAAACTACTCCCCTGGTATCTTCTATGTAAATAGCACAGTAATATATGCGTCGTGGACCTGGTAACTCAGGTACAACCACCATGGTAAGTTTTAATCGCGGGAAGTAGTTGTTGAAAACATGTGGACCAACTGTGCTCCAAAAGTGCATGACCAATTGAAGGGGTCAACTGCCCAAGGAATAATTACTATGTAAATATCATGGTAAAATACAAATCGTGAACCTAACTTATGGACAAACACCATTGTAACTTTTTACTAGGAAAAAAATTCAAAACACACCCACGGTAAATTATGTATAAATAGCATGGTAACATAGGCACAATAGAGTTGATAACTCACGCACAAACACCATGTTAACTTTGAACTGAGGGTGGGGGTGTTGACAAATATAATGTCAATAATTCCCGTGTAAATAGCATGGTAATGTATGCACCATATATGTGATAACTCACTCACAAACACCACAATAACTTTCAACTAGGGGTGGGGGGAAGGCGATGAAGATTTTTGAAACATAACCCCCTCCTGATAACCTCCATGTAAATTGTACGAAAATATGTGCACCATAGACTTGGTAATTCATTTACAAACACCGTTGTAGCTTTCACCCCAGGAGGGGGGGGGGGTTGTTTGAAAACATACCCTGGATAACTTTTGTGTAAATAGAGTGGTAATATGCGGACCGTAGGCATGGTAACTCATGCACAAATACCA
>NC_057813.1:434479407-434496946 GCF_018294505.1 Triticum aestivum | reverse complement strand
ACTAGGGGTGGGGGGAAGGCGATGAAGATTTTTGAAACATAACCCCCTCCTGATAACCTCCATGTAAATTGTACGAAAATATGTGCACCATAGACTTGGTAATTCATTTACAAACACCGTTGTAGCTTTCACCCCAGGAGGGGGGGGGGGGTTGTTTGAAAACATACCCTGGATAACTTTTGTGTAAATAGAGTGGTAATATGCGGACCGTAGGCATGGTAACTCATGCACAAATACCACGTTAACTTTTGTCCTAGAAAAAGTTTGTTGAAAATGTACCACGATAACTCATGTGTAAATAACATGATAATATACACACATCAGAGCTGATTACAGACTGGTGTGGTAGCTCACACACAATATTGCGGTAACTTTTGTCCTAGAAAAAAAGTTGTTTAAAACGTACCACAATAAGTCATGTGTAAATAACATGATAATATACACACATCAGAGCTGATAACTTACTTAGTGCAGGCCTATTAACTATTTGCATGAAAAAATTCATCAAAACATATAAACATGTGATTTAGTTTCATAGATCTCGTCACAATCGATTTGTTATGTGAAAATGATTTTTTTATCGGACCAATGATTTGATCTATATAACATTTTAAAGTTTCGAAATATGGGAGTATGCATGCATACTCAAATTAATTAGACACGGGTGTTCTCCTGCACAGTTTGCTCCACAACCGATGCTTTTTCCTCATACACAGCATCGTAGTATGCACAACCGATGTTATGTCCAGCATTGACAGTCATTGGTCATTTTTTTGTTTGCACTCGTTCAGATCTGCTCATAATTTCTGAACAATGGGACATTAGCACAGTCCTTGATTAAAATGCATGACCTTAATTTGATTGTGGTGGTAAGTTGTACCATCTATGTGAAGCTCCTATTTAAAGATCATGGATGTCGCCTAGAGGGGGGTGAATAGGCGCTTTAAAATAATTATGGTTTAGGCTTGAACAATGCAGAATAAACCAAGCGTTTAATTTGTCAAACACAAAACCTAAAACAATGGCTCACCTATGTGCACCAACAACTTATGCTAAGCAAGATAAACAACTATGTGATAGAAATATATATAACATGAAACACTATGGCTATCACAAAACTAAAGTGCATAAGTAAAGGGCTCGGGTAACAGATAACCGAGGCACGCGGAGACGATGATGTATCCCGAAGTTCACACCCTTGCAGATGCTAATCTTCGTTTGGAGCAGTGTGGAGGCACAATGCTCCCCAAGAAGCCACTAGGGTCACGTAATCTCCTCATGCCCTCGCACAATGCAAGATGTCGTGGTTCCACTAAGGGACCCTTGAGGGCGGTCACCGAACCCATACAAATGGCAACCCTTGGGGGCGTTCACCGAACCCGTACACTTTGGAAACCCTTGGGGCGGTCACGGTACCCGTACAATTGCTCGGGGCGATATCCACAAACTAAATGGAGACCCAGACACTTGCCCGGAGCTTTACACCACAATGATTGAGCTCCGAACACACCAACCATCTAGGGCACCAAAGCACCCAAGAGTAACAAGCTACTCAACTTCACTTCCATGTATCACCATGGAGAACTCAAATGTATGCACGAAATGCAATGGCAAGAGCACGCGTAGTGCCCAAGTCCTTCTCTCCCAAATCACACCGCAACAACTAATGCTATGGAGGAAGATGAGAGGAAGAACAAAGAAGAGAACACAAGAACTCCAAGATCTAGATCCAAGGGGTTCCCCTCACATAGAGGAGAAAGTGATTGGTGGAAATGTGGATCTAGATCTCCTCTCTCTTTTCCCTCAAGAACTAGCAAGAACCACTGATGGATTGAGAGATAGCAAGATCGAAGAAGGTCAACAATAGGGGAGGAACATGAGCTCCAAGGATGGGGACCATTGGGGAAGAAGGCCCCCTTAAATAGGCCACCCCGAATCCAAACGTTATGCCCTCAGTCCGCACACAAGCGGTAGTACCGCTCGGGCGAGCGGTACTTCCACTGGCACGGTAGTTTCAGCCCTAACATGCAACTGAGAAACTCAGTGAGGCGGTAGTGCCACCAGAGCGGTACTAACGCTCCCATCAGCGGTACTACCGCTAGGTGTTGTGGGTATAGGTGAAACCGCGGTAGTAGAGTAGGGCAGCGCGGTACTACTGCACGGAGCGGTACCACCGCTCTACTTCCACACAGAAGTAAAATGTATCCAGAACCTAAAATATAAGTGGAGGTTCCGGCGGTAGTAGAAGGCCAGAAGTACCACACTCTACTACTGCTCGACTACCGCTGAGGTGACAAAGTATCCAGAAGCCCAGGAATAAGTGGAAGTGCCTGCGGCACTGGAACCACGGAATTACCGCAAAAGTGGTACTACCGCAGACCAAAGCAGTACTACCGCTAGAGTGCAACAAAAAGGCCTAAGCAAAATAAATGGAAGCAGGAAAGCTTGAACAACCATAACTTCCACAAATGAGCTTAGAATTGTGCTAACTCAAGCTTGTCGGATAGAAGATGACACGTACTATCCAAACAGCGACAAGGGAGTATACCTAAGATATAGAGATGTGAAACCTCTGTGAGAGAAGAACCGGCAAAAACTCCAACATCTAAAACATCATAGAAGATGCATATATGAACTCTGTTTTCAATGAACTCGAGCTTGTCATGAAGATGACCATAAACTCCAAATTTCACAAGGAGAAACACCAAACAAGAACCAAGAAAGATGATGCAAGGATGCAATGGTTTGACCTCTCTATGAACGATATGATCAAGCTACTGACTGAGATCCCCGTTGATAGTACGGAAATCGATCCTATAACCCAGTCTCCCAACTACCGCCATGAGAGCGGTAAAATACAAAACCTATCAAGGGCAAACCTTTGACTTGCACAAAGTCCACTTGAGCTAGAATATGATGATCTTGACTTCCTCAAGTTGGACCACCTTTCTTGATTGTGTCGGCTTGATGAAGACTAGTAAATTGCTCCCCCATACTCCACTATGGGTGAGCCACTCTTTGGCACATCTTCACAAGTCCATTTCCACCACAATGGATGGTAAGCTTCAAGCACTTGATCTCTTCGTGATGCACCACTTGAACTTGCAGATCGCAATCTTGATGACGATCACCACTTGATGTCATCCTTCATGGGTTGTATTAGATCTTCCTCTTGGTGCAAGCCCATGGAAACACACCCAATCCCACATAGAACACTCACATAGGACATGGTTTAGTACACAAAGTTTAATGGACAATGTTTAACATACCATGGGATTACTTGATCCCTCTCGGTACACCGTGTACGCTTTGTGTGTTGATCAACTTGATTCACTCTTTGACTTAGTCTTGATCAACATTGTATCATGTCTTCTACATGACCAATCTTTTGATTATTCCTTGAATAGCACACTGGTCATCTCATAAACTCATTGAAACCAACACATGGACCTCAAGAAATACCTATGGACAAGTCCTTCAAATATAACTCAAGGCAACCATTAGTCCATAGAGATTGTCATTAATTACCAAAACCAAGCATGGGGGCACCACATGTTCTTTCGCCAATTTATGCTAGTTTTATTGTGTTTTCCTGAAGCTGTCCCATCCCTTGCAAACTTTAGCAGAAGTCGCTGGAATAAAATTATGCACCTGATACCGGCATATGGTACGGGTGCAATAAAAGAAATATCAGAGTTCACATGAAAAGGCTGAATGTCTTCAGGTTTAGCAAACACCAAAAAAGATGGTATGGCTTGTTGGAAGTTTCTGATTTATCTTTATTTAATTTTTACATACTGAGTTCCATCCTTGAAATCTAGCAGTGTTTTTTCCTTTCCTTTTTGATCTTTTTTTTTGAATTGGTTGGATTGCTTACCGCATGTGTCACGTGGTTTAGATTTCATTTTTCTAAACTATAATACTAGGCTATATTTGAGTGGACAGGCAGTATGAGGCCATGAGGTAACCATAATGATATGAGTCAGGCTCGATCGTAGAAACATTATCAGGTTTAATTCGACACAGATGGAAACAGATTAAGGTTACAAATTCATGTTTTCCCATTACACGTCCTTAATTTGTGCATGTAAGTTTGACTTCGTGAGCTTTCGCCAAAGCTGATGGAACAAAATTATGCAAAGTATGTGGTGGTGGTGTTGCAAGTTGACTCAAAACAGAAGGTCAATCAAGAGTAGAGCTAGTTGGCAGTTCCTTACGTCCCCTCGTCATAGAGGGCATGATCTTAGTTTTGGAATCCTTTAGGTTCTTAATAGTAAAGATAAACCAACAGATAATTGGCTCTCGAGTGAAATTAATAAATAGAGTTATACTTCCCGGCAATGGTGCCAAAATAGTTTTGATGCCCCACAAGTATAAGGGATCACAACATTCTTTGAGGGTAGTATTTCACCCAAATTCATTGATTCGACACAAGGGGAGCCAAATAATATTTATAAGCCCTAGAAGTTGAGTTGACAATACAACCACACCTGAGAAATAACATTCTTGCAGCAATTTATTAATAGCACACTAATATGATAGTACTAGTGATAATGTAACACTAGCAGCAATAGTAACAAGTAGACCAGTAGCAATTGAAATGGTGACAATAGCAGACAAGTTAGGCATGGAGTAGTGATGGGGTGTTAAGATGAGATTCAATATGAAACGGTCACAACCTAGAGTGACACAAAACTAGATCTAGTTCATCAATCATGTCTAGGTATGTATTTCGTATATAGTCATATGTGCTTGCGATAAGAACTTGTATAACATTTTTGTCCTACCATCCTGTGGCAGCAGGGTCCTAATGGAAAGGGTAATTAAGGCGCTCCTTTTAATAGAGAATAGGAACAAAGAATTAAAACATAGTGAATACATGAGCTCCTTGAATTATAGTCATTCCCCTAGAGTATCCCAATTATTGTCACACTGGTGTCTAGGGTTCAAAGCAGTAATAGGTGCATACAACTTGCATATATGATCAAGAACACAAATATATTCATGAAAACATAATAGGTTCGATTTTGAAATTATAGCACTTACTCCCTAGTTACAAGCGTTAAGCATAACAAAGTCATTGCAACATCAATCTCGGAACAAAGTGGATACTAGGGATCAAACCCTAACAAATTGACAACAATTACATATGAAATGTCCAATCCCATCTACCTCTAGTATGCCAACAAAGGGAACACTCACACATGGTTGTGATCATGATAAAATTGTTGATGGAGAAGGGTTGGTGATGATAATGGCAGCAAATCCCTCTCTGTAGAACCAGGAACGGATCAGGGCTCCCGACGAAGAATAGGAGGTGGCGGCGGCTCCATATCATAAAATGAGATGAAACTTCTCTATGATTATTTTGACGCATGTGTGAATTTATAGCATTGGAATGAGCTCAAGGAAGTGCTCAGGGGCCCCACAGGGACACATGGCGTAGCAGGGGTGGCCGCGCCACCTGTCCATGTGGCTTCCTGGTGGCCCCTCTGGTACTTTTTGGCTCTAGTATTTTTATATAATCCAAAATAATTCTTCAAAAGTTCCCGCCCATTTTTGAGAACTTTCATTTCTGCATAAAAACAACACTATGAAAGTTCTACTAAAAATAACATCATTCCGAGTTAGATCATGTAAATTAGAGGGCAAATCAAGAACAAAAGTGTTCGGAAAAGTAGATACGTTGGAGACGTATCAGGCCTCCCCTTCCAACATTTTCCCACCATTTGTGGGGGCTGCCCCCTACCATGGGGGCCGCCAACAAGCTTCCACCAATTGTGGGCTGCCCTAAAAGGGGCCCGACAAAAAAATAGCTCCCCGCGAAAAGGGCGATATGATACGTCTCCATTTCTTTTGCCCTTATTTTGAACTCTAATCTGCATGATTTGAATGGAAATAACCCGGACTGGCGCCATTTTCAGCAGAATTGCCATGGTGTTATTTTTGTGCAGAAATAAAAGTTCTCAGAATGACCTAAAACTTCATGGAGATTATTTTTGGAATAAACAAAAATAATGGCAAAAGAATCGACAAGAGGGGACCCCCACCTGTCCACAAGGGTGGAGGGCGCCCCCTCCGATCTTGTGGGTCCCACGAGGCTCCACCGACCTCAACTCCAACTCCATATATTCACGTTCGGGGAGAAACAAATCAGAGATAAGGAGTCATCGCATTTTATGATACGGAGCCGCCGCCACCTCCTGTTGTTCCTCGGGAGGGCAGATCTGGAGTCCGTTTTGGGCTCCGGAGAGGGGAAATCACCGCCATCATCATCATCAACCATCCTCCATCACCAATTTTATGATTCTCACAGCCGTGCGTGAGTAATCCCATCGTAGGATTGCTAGATGGTGATCGGTTGGATGAGATTTACCATGTAATCGAGTTAGTTTTGTTAGGGTTTGATCTCTAGTATCCACAAGTAATAGTACATGCCACTGCCGCATGGGGAAGGCCATCCCCACGGTGCAATTCCCGCCGCGGAGGCTGGCGCGGGCGCAACCAAATCAAGACCTCAATGGCACATCAATGGCCTCTTCTGATCCTCAGACACGTCCAGGCCAACAACGAATCCCGGAAAGAGGGCGGAGAGGAGACGTGTGCGTCGCCGAGCAGCGTCGCAGCAACCTCCTCCAAGCCGACGGGCGCGGCAGCCCCGACATCGACAAACCCACTCTTGGCACTGACGGGCTCCTACCCTTCAAGGTTTGTTGCCCTACCTTCACCCAGGAGTTGCGGCTAGTCGGTTGGTCGTCCGTTTGCATGTTCAAGCCAGAGATACCTGAGAAGTACAACAGAGGACTGAACCCGGCAGAAATCCTAAGCATCTACATTATCATTGTTCAGGCTACCGGGGAAAGAAATGAGAAGATGTTCGCAATTACTTCCCGTTCGCACTCAAATCCAACATGAGGTCCTGTTTGATGCATCTTCCGGAGAACTCCATTTCGTCGTGGGCAGATCTGTGCTATGAGTTCATCGTTGCTTTCACCGGTGGCCAACAGGAGGCTGGCCGCTCCGGTGATCTGCAGCTTCTCCAGCAGAAGGAAGGAGAGACCCACCATACGTTTTTGCAAAGGTTCAGTAAACTTCATTGGAATATTCCAAATATCCATCTGGCAGCCGTGATAGCTGCCTTCCAGTCCAATGTGCGCAACTGCTGAATTCCTACCAAGATGAACATGTGGTTTCCCAGGAGTGTGAAGGAGCTATACACCCTGGCAAATAAGTATGCCCGGTTGGAGGAAGGGAAGAAATAGACACGAGAATAAGATTGCATTGATAATGATTCAGAGGATGATGAAGAATCCACAAGTTAGAGGAAGCCTAAGAAGCACAGTAAGAAGTGAAGGGATAAAGCAGTGTTGACCGTTGAGGGGTTGGCACCCCTAGTACCGGCAAGATCGCCAAGACTGAGGCCCCCGGCAAGGAGGTTGCCGCGTGTGCCGATTGCCGGAGGTTGCCGCGTGCGCCGATTGCCGGGAAGTTGTAGCTGCCGAGAAGGCCGAGAAGGCGATGGGCCGTACTACAGGATTGCAGGGCCTCTGGAAAAGAGTCCGGGAAGCTGTCGGTGGGAAACGACACCTATGGTGTCACATCCCTAGCTTCAGGCATTGCTCTAGGTTAGCCTCATGTGAGCATCATGTTTAAATTCAAATGAAATTGAATTGAGGAATTTTCAAAGCCTCAGAAACCTCTAAAAACAACCAACAATTAAATCTTCTCAAATGAGTCCAAGAAAATGTTCCTGTTATTCCATGGAAATATTGGTGAGAGGTAAAATTTAAACCAATATTTTTGGAGTCACAGAGATATTTATTTTGGCCATTTGAATTAATCCAATAACTATTTTCTTTGGATTTATATTTAATATATATTAAATATGACTCCAAATAATTCTGGAAGTTTGTGAGTGGCTTTGTATATATTTTAGCAAACCACATAATAAACTACAAAATTTATTAAAATGGTTTAGTATTTTACTAAACTAAAACAAAACAGAACAAAATAGAAAACAGAAATATAAAACAGAAAGCAGAGAGAGAGAAGGAATCTCACCTGGGCTTACCTGGCGGCCCAAGTGGCCGGCCCAGCCCACCTCCTCCTCCCTTGTCCTCTTCCTCCTCTGCCAGGAGGACGAGCAGAGGCGAGGCGTGGCGCGCGTCGACGCCGGCCACCTCCTGCTTCGCGCTGGAGGCCTCCCCCTTCGAGCCTATCCATGCGTGGAGACGCCACGCAGCTGCCCCGCACCGCTCTCACTCTCCCTCGCCCTCCCCTTCTTCCCCTGCTCTCTCTCCCTCTCACCCGAGAACCACCGTCGCCACCGACGCCGTTCGCCGCGGCCACCATCCCCCTCTCGCCTCCCCGACGCCTCCCAGAGCTCCGCAGTGCCTCCCTCGACCTCCTCGTCGTCTCACGCGACCAGAAGAGCCCCGGAACGCTGCCCCCGACGTTTTCCCCCTCGCCGGCCACCGAGGATCTTCTCCGTCGAATTCGGCCACTCCGGCGCGCCCCCGAGCTCGCTGACCCTCCCTGCGCGATCCCTGTGAGCTCCACTCTGTTTCCCCTCCTCCATTTTGTTCGTTTCCATGCCGTAGCACCCCGGCCACATTCCCGAGCGCCGTCGTCCGCCATGGACGCCGGGCATGGCACTGACGTGCTGCTGCGGCCAGTCCGACGAGCCTAGCGTGCTCCTAGCTGCCCCGGGAGTCCGCATAGCCCCTCAGCCAGCCCCCTAGCGCCCCGTAACCTCGCTCCGCCCAAACCCGAGCTCCGGCAGCCGCTGCGGCCCCCACTCCGGCGAGCTCCGGCCACCCCCGCACCTCCCGATGGCCCCCCTAGATGCGCACGGGCACGGGCTACCCTCTGGTGCCCTTGGCTTGGCCCAAAACCCCTCGCAGCGCCACTCCGGCGAGCTCCCGCCGCAGTTTTGGTCGTCGCCGGCCGAACTCCGGCGAAGTCGACGTGGCTTAGTTAATTAGTCACTAACCCCCCCACCTACTGACGCTGACAAGTGGGCCCCAGGGCTTAGTCAAAGCTAACCAGCCTGGGTCAACGCGGGATTAACTCCTGTGACACTGACATATGGGTCCCACAGGTCAGGTTTGACCTGGAGGCGCCCAGTTGACCCTGCTGACGTCACTGTGACGTGGGGCTGACGCAATAAGTATTTTCTGGATTTAATTTAATTCTGAAATTCCAGAAAATGCCTAAAACTTCAATAAATCATAGAAAATTAACCGTAACTCCAAATTAAATAATTTATATATGAAAAATTATCAGAAAAATTCAAGGAATCCATCGGTACCATTTTCATGCATGTTAGAACAACTTATAGCTGCTGTTTAGCACAAATCAATTAAAGGGCATTTAAATAATCACATATGGAGTTTGAATTTGAATCTTGTATTCAAACCAACTTCATTTAACTTGTTGCTAGATGCATTAGCCCAAAACACATTCATTTTGCTATGTCATGATCATGCATCATAATGTGCATTGCATTGATTGTGTTTCCTTCTGTGTTGCCGGTATTTGTCCCCTCTCGATAGACGTGATACCGAGGATGTGATCGTTCACACTGATGAAGACTCAATGTTATCTTCAGAAGTGCCAGGCAAGCAAAACCCCCTTGTTCATTCCGATACAATCCTACCCTCTCGCTCCTGCTCTCTTTTACTGCATTAGGACAACACCGATTCAACTGTTACATGCTGCGGTAGTTGAACCCCTTTATCCTTTGCATGACCTGTCATTGCCACAGTAAATAGATGAAACCCACTAGCATGAGTAGGAGTTGTTTGAGCCCTGTTGTGCCTACTCATTCATGTTTGTTTGTCATGCCTGCTACTGCTTAGAGTTGAGTCAGGTCTGATTCATCGGGGATGAATCAGAGGAGTGTGAACATGTCCTACTGTGTGTGAGCTAAGTGTGTGAACATGATTTGGTAAAGGTAGCGGTGAGAGGCCATGTAGGAGTACATGGTGGGTTGTCTCATTGTAGCCGTCCTCAGGAACTGAGTTCTGTGTTTGTGATCCTTGATTCAGCTACTACCATACATTGGGCCCTGAAATATGACCCCGCTCGACTTCTTATTCACCCTTGTCCTCTGTCCAGGAGTTGCAAGTAGTTTCTGGTGTTTGTAGTATGCTGGAGGCCGTGGACAGCGCTGACCGTAGGGGTGGGCTGTGATGCGGTAGGCACGTGGCCGGGTAAACCGGGCGCCCGTTTGGTGTCATGGAACCCTGTTCACATCGTTTGGGGCTGTGAGCGAAACTCCGGCCGGATCTCCTCATGGATGGAACCCGAATAGGCGATAAACCTGGACTAGAGACTTGAGTGTTTAGGTAGGTCGTGGTCTACACCCACGTCGGCTTTCGCTTGAAGTCTGCCGAGCACATGTCGTGTGCAGACGCTAAGTGGTGGAAACATGTATGAAGAAGTACACCCCTGCAGGGTTATCATCATCTATTAGAATAGCCGTGTCCGCGGAAAAGGACTTCTGGGTTGCTTATATCAGTTCATAGACAAGTGAAAGTGGATACTTTAAAATGCGCAAGATAAGCGTGAGTGCTATGGATGGCGTTCTCGTAGGGGGACGGGAGCGAATCCATAGTGGTGTATTGATATGGTGAATATGTGGACTCGTGTGCGCCACCTCAAAAGAGTTACTTGCAGTCGTAGTTTAGGATAGCCACCGAGTCAAAGCTGGCTTGCTGCAGTTAAACCCCACCATCCCCTTTGTTGATAATGAAGCATATGTAGTTAGTTCTAATGTAAGTCTTGCTGGGTACATTTGTACTCACGTTTGCCTATTTATGTTTTTGCAGAGAGACTTCGGTCTCGCTAGTAGTTCCGCGTGGACTTCGACGTTTAGCTTGTTACCTCAGCTACGATCTTGTGCCCTCGGCAGGATCTGATAGATAGTCAGGCTTCTCAGCCTTTTTCATTTATAGATGTCTGTACCCAGACATGATAGCTTCCGCTTGTGCCTTGATTTGTATGCTCTGAATGTTGGGTCATGAGACCCCTGTTTGTAATATCTCGCTCCTCGGAGCCTATTGAATAAATTACTTGAGTCGTAGAGTCATGTTGTGATGCCATGTTGTGTTTGCACATATCGAGCATATTGTGTGTATGTTATTGAAATGCTTGGTATGTGTGGGATCTGACTATCTAGTTGTTTATCTTTAGTAGCCTCTCTTATCGGGAAATGTCTCCTAGTGTTTCCACCGAGCCATGGTAGCTTGCTACTGCTCCGGAACACTTAGGCTGGCCGGCATGTGTCCTTCTTCGTTCCTGTGTCTGTCCCTTCGGGGAAATGTCACGCGATGAATACCGGAGTCCTGTTAGCCCGCTACAGCCCGGTTCACCGGAGTCCTGCTAGCCCAGTGCTACAGCCTGGATTCACTCGCTGATGACCGACACGTTCGATGCTGGGTCATGGATGCCTGTCCCTGTAAGTCTGTGCCACTTTGGGTTTACGACTAGCCATGTCAGCCCGGGCTCCTTATCATATGGATGCTAGCGACACTGTCATATACGTGTGCCAAAAGGCGCAAACGGTCCCGGGCTAAGGTAAGGCGACACCCGTGGGAATACCATGCGTGAGGCCGCAAAGTGATATGAGGTGTTACATGCTAGATCGATGTGGCATTGAGTCGGGGTCCTGACAGCATTGGTATCAGAGCTTGACTGCCTGTAGGATTACCAAGCCAAACTGGTCGAAGTTGAGTCTAGAAATTCTTTAGTTATATAAGGGAATTGATTGTGGGATGGAACGTAAGGCTCTTTTTACTCCTTATACCTCATGACCTTCTGATCTGAGTCATCATCTTCTCTTCTACGGGGATTAAGAACTAGGCTTTCTCTTCTTTCTATCAGGATCACGTGTTACTAATCCGAAGACTTATAAGATTGTTGGATTTAAGCTTGAGTTCAGTTTCTACTACTTCCGTATGTTAATTGTTGATCTCGAAACCTTGATATCGTGCTTCTGAGTGGTTATGCCACCATTTTGTGAATGTCTCAAATCTTTTCTGAGCATTTACAACCGTTATGCTGTCCGAGTCATCCCAGGTTTCTAAATAGTCTGATGCATTTGCAAAATCCTTTCCCTCTGGTCTCGATGTTCCTTTATGCCAGCTCAATCACACTAATTGTTGAGTTGAGGTATTCTATTGCCTTGACATTATGTTGGAGTTACTATAATGACCTTAGGTGTCTCAGGGGATCATCTAGTAGCCTAGCCGTGATTTATGCTCCAGTGTGATGACTCTGGCCGTCATTATCGAAAGCATCCCGTGATGCCATCTAGTAGTAGGTATTCTATCCCTGGGTTTTGAACCCGAGATTCACCCTACTTGCTTCATGTTGATAGTTTTGCTCGTTCCTTTAGGTTATCAGTAACCTTTGCATTAGTCCTCGATGTTCGTGGTATTCCTTTCTTCCAAATACTATGAACCGCTTATGGCAGATGTTCCTCGCTGATCGAAAGATCACAATCAGAGTGCTCTCGATGGGTTCTTGATTCTACATTGTGACTTTGCCAGTTCTACCTTTCTGCATGGGTTATCCGGAAGAAATATGTGGAATTCGTTCGACATGCTAAACCATGCATCCACAACTCAGAAAATCGCATGTTCCTTTGAGTTGCTCTCTTTAGTTGCATTCTGACCCTCGTCTATCAATTGATAGTCAAGAGTATGCGTGCGTTCGTTCATCGATGCCTATGACTCTTGTGGTCTGTCAAGCCATTCCATTCTGGGATGACTAGGAGAAACAAACTCCAGTACCTCTTCCATATCTAGGATTGGGTCAAAAAGTTGTGCTCCACAGAACAAATTGCTAATCCAGCTTTTGTTCTGCTCTATCTTGGAGTATTACCATCTTTATATCGGGATGTTATAGGAATTGCACACCATCCTATGCACTCTTGGTACAGTGATACTTCTTGCCATCATTGTTCATTCCTCGGTTCCTGTATTATTGTAACCGGAATGCCGACAAGTGAATCGTGATGTGTGAAATCAATACTCCTAGCAACCTTGTTGCTTGGTAGCTAAAGGACAATAATTTCATTCTTAGCGTGTTGTTTATTGAATCATCATTCTAAGATTGATCGTGCTACCTAGTCCTTATTTCCTGGTGCACTCTTTGATTGATGAGTTAGGATTTTGTCAAGTCCTCGCTCATTTGATCATATCATCTTGCCCTGAAAAGCAAGATTGTTCTCGAGCTTAGTAACATATCGGTGGTTCGTGATTTCCGAAGATCTTCTCGGAAGTATTACCAGGTCGTCACCTGACCGTTATGTTGAGCCCGTGATCAAGTTGGTTTCTTGTGAACCACCTTCTCTCCAAGAATCGGTGTTAGATATCCCTGAGCTAGTTGGTTAAGCTAGACAACAACTTGGAGAGTTGGAAGATAAAAGCTTGTCTGACTTAGTTCGTTCCAAAGGGATATTCTTGTGTAGTGTGTGTTGAAGAAAGATGATATCTTCATCGATTGGTCCCTGTGATCAGTTGCTGGACCTATTGTCTTATCAATCCTTTGATTTGAGTGGGCTATCGTCAAATCAAATCAGTACCAACGATGCTCGTAATGTTGTCTTACTCGTGGTTGATCCCTCGAGCATACACCCCTACATCTTTGGTCTGACCAATGCTATCACTTGTTCACTTAACTATGGAATTCCTTTTAAAAGGAAACCCGGATGAATTGTTGTTGAGCCCATTGACAACATCCTTATTCCCTCCATGATTTTGTTGAACATTAAGTTAGTGTTGGAAACTTTTGAAAGCATTTCTTCATGCTAGTTCATGGAGCAAATATTCGGATGTAAGAAGTGACTTCCTCCAGTCCATGTGCATTTGATGCAAGTTGCCGCCGTGGATTCGAGAAAGTCAATGTTGTTTCCTTTGGAATCATCCCAAATCAGTCATGCATACGTGCGAAGTATTCTGTGGTTCGGAGACTTGCAACCTCCATTCTATATGGGTCCCTAGCACACCAAGCCACTGATTGATTTGTTCAAGATTAATAAGTTTTAAGTGCTAGTCCCGAAGGTACCAGATGGATTTGTACAAAACTTCGATATCCTCGCTGATGGTTCCCCCTCCTGAACTCGGTAGTGTTTTATTATAAGACTACTTTGTGGTCATGCTTGTCTTGGACAACGTGTTCACATGTTTGTAGTAGAACCAGCTCATGTTTTGGAGCTTGCTATCGTAGTTCATTTCCCGAGAATCTCGCAACGTCATCTCGTTGAATTGTGTTGCAAACTTTCATTTTTCTTCCTAGACTCGATGAGTCTGGATTATCCTGACACCAACCAGATTTGAATCTCAGGCAGATATGATGGTTTGGAACATTTCCCAAGAACTATAATATTGGTCCCTTGATAACCGGTAAAATGGATGTCGTGGCCAGCACCACCCAGCCGAAGGACCTATTATTGTGGTATCTTGATTGAAGCAGTTGGCCACCTTCCCATAAGGACTTCGTAGGATTTACTTCCTAGTTGTGCGTTATGCTTATTGTGTTCCCGAAGTCCGACCTTTTACTTGATGTTCTAGTTATCAAACCATATCTATGAATGGGATACACTAGCACGTCAAGGAGAACATTAGAAGCGGAGTGCTAAATGTCTCTCGGTCGATCATCCAGATTTTGTTTCCTTGGCCTCGCTAAGGTGAAATCTGAGAAAGTTTTATCTTCCTTTGCATCTGCATCCTCCATCACCATTCATCATGGTAGTAAGTTGTGCTACCGGACCCTTGACACGGATGTTGGTAAAACCTTGATGAATGTGGAAATGCTTAAGTTCTTGAGAGCACGCACAAGCGCTACGTCTTATCATCGGCACTAGCTGGGATTGCCCCAGATTCTTCGGTTATGCTATAACCACTCCAACAGTGAATTCACTCTCTATTGTTGGGTTCTTCCCCAGTTACCAGAATCATTCCCAGCATTTGCATTTTGTTCCCAGCTTGCACCGCCAATGTGCCATTCTACCATGGGTCTCTTCCATTTCCGGTGATAAGCAAAATTCATCCATTACGTTGTCTTCAACAAGGTAATCCACATCATCCAAGTTTGAGTATGCCATTCTACCGACCCCCTCCAAACGATCGCTCGAAAATTGCCTTAGGCTGGTTTAAAGAGTTTCAATGATCTTTGAATCAAAGGTAATTCTTTTTGCCACTTAAGGGAATATCTCTACGAGTCACGGTTCCGAAGGTGTCTCGTTGTGGTTTCATGGCAACTCAACTCCTCGCTACGTTGACAATCGATTACCACCTTCTTAAGCGTGAAATTGTTGTCTACCTAGTGAACCTTCGTCATCCGCTTCTTTCCACCCCTCTTGAGGTGTATCTCGTGTCTCAACCGAGAGAGGGTTCTATGTCTCATTCTGTGAGTTGTTCGATCTTCGAGAAGATCGACCCTTCTAGAGTCTCCTTCTTCCCTCCATGTCATGTGACAGGATTTCTCAGAGCAAGACCTCGAGTCAAAGATGGTGAATGAATCAACGTTCAACTGAAGTGCACCCTGGATCGTGAAGATTGTACTAGTTTGCGTTTCCCCTTCATCCTACCCTACGCTTGAATCTCGAGACGAGATTCTTGTTTAGTGGGGGTGAGTTGTCACATCCCTAGCTTCAGGCATTGCTCTAGCTTAGCCTCATGTGAGCATCATGTTTAAATTCAAATGAAATTGAATTGAGGAATTTTCAAAGCCTCAGAAACCTCTAAAAACAACCAACAATTAAATCTTCTCAAATGAGTCCAAGAAAATGTTCCTGTTATTCCATGGAAATATTGGTGAGAGGTAAAATTTAAACCAATATTTTTGGAGTCACAGAGATATTTATTTTGGCCATTTGAATTAATCCAATAACTATTTTCTTTGGATTTATATTTAATATATATTAAATATGACTCCAAATAATTCTGGAAGTTTGTGAGTGGCTTTGTATATATTTTAGCAAACCACATAATAAACTACAGAATTTATTAAAATGGTTTAGTATTTTACTAAACTAAAACAAAACAGAACAAAATAGAAAACAGAAATATAAAACAGAAAGCAGAGAGAGAGAAGGAATCTCACCTGGGCTTACCTGGCGGCCCAAGTGGCCGGCCCAGCCCACCTCCTCCTCCCTTGTCCTCTTCCTCCTCTGCTAGGAGGACGAGCAGAGGTGAGGCGTGGCGCGCGTCGACGCCGGCCACCTCCTGCTTCGCGCTGGAGGCCTCCCCCTTCGAGCCTATCCATGCGTGGAGACGCCACGCAGCTGCCCCGCACCGCTCTCACTCTCCCTCGCCCTCCCCTTCTTCCCCTGCTCTCTCTCCCTCTCACCCGAGAACCACCGTCGCCACCGACGCCGTTCGCCGCGGCCACCATCCCCCTCTCGCCTCCCCGACGCCTCCCAGAGCTCCGCAGTGCCTCCCTCGACCTCCTCGTCGTCTCACGCGACCAGAAGAGCCCCGGAACGCCGCCCCCGACGTTTTCCCCCTCGCCGGCCGCCGAGGATCTTCTCCGTCGAATTCGGCCACTCCGGCGCGCCCCCGAGCTCGCTGACCCTCCCTGCGCGATCCCTGTGAGCTCCACTCTATTTCCCCTCCTCCATTTTTGTTCGTTTCCATGCCGTAGCACCCCGGCCACATTCCCGAGCGCCGCCGTCCGCCATGGACGCCGGGCATGGCACTGACGTGCTGCTGCGGCCAGTCCGACGAGCCTAGCGTGCTCCTAGCTGCCCCAGGAGTCCGCATAGCCCCTCAGCCAGCCCCCTAGCGCCCCGTAACCTCGCTCCGCCCAAACCCGAGCTCCGGCAGCCGCTGCGGCCCCCACTCCGGCGAGCTCCGGCCACCCCCGCACCTCCCGATGGCCCCCCTAGATGCGCACGGGCACGGGCTACCCTCTGGTGCCCTTGGCTTGGCCCAAAACCCCTCGCAGCGCCACTCCGGCGAGCTCCCGCCGCAGTTTTGGTCGTCGCCGGCCGAACTCCGGCGAAGTCGACGTGGCTTAGTTAATTAGTCACTAACCCCCCCACCTACTGACGCTGACAAGTGGGCCCCAGGGCTTAGTCAAAGCTAACCAGCCCGGGTCAACGCGGGATTAACTCCTGTGACACTGACATATGGGTCCCACAGGTCAGGTTTGACCTGGAGGCGCCCAGTTGACCCTGCTGACGTCACTGTGACGTGGGGCTGACGCAATAAGTATTTTCTGGATTTAATTTAATTCTGAAATTCCAGAAAATGCCTAAAACTTCAATAAATCATAGAAAATTAACCGTAACTCCAAATTAAATAATTTATATATGAAAAATTATCAGAAAAATTCAAGGAATCCATCTGTACCATTTTCATGCATGTTAGAACAACTTATAGCTGCTGTTTAGCACAAATCAATTAAAGGGCATTTAAATAATCACATATGGAGTTTGAATTTGAATCTTGTATTCAAACCAACTTCATTTAACTTGTTGCTAGATGCATTAGCCCAAAACACATTCATTTTGCTATGTCATGATCAT
>NC_057813.1:434468490-434478755 GCF_018294505.1 Triticum aestivum | reverse complement strand
CCCCCTGCTCTCTCTCTCACTCTCCCCCGGCTCTCCCTTCTCCCTCGCTCTCTCTCTCACACGGCCGAACACCACCGTCGCCGCCGTTCGCCATAGCCGCCGTCTCCGACCACCCCTCGCTCCCCCGACTAGCTCAGAAGCTCCGCCACAACCCCCTCTTCCTCCCCACCGCTCCACAGCTCCCCGGAAGCGCTGCATCGCCGCCACGTTGCCGTTCCCCTCTTCGGGCTCCGACCATCGTCGCCGTCGAATTCGTCGTCTCCAACGCGTCCCCGAGGCCGCTTCGACGCCCACTGCAACCGCGGTGAGCTACGCCACCGTTTCCCCCTCTTCTCCCCCTCGTTCCCCCACCATAGCCTCCTCCCCACCACGGCCGAACCTCCGCCGTCGCCGAGCTCGCCGTCGACGCAGCTCCGGTGACCATTTGGTCACCCCGGCGAGTCCAACGAGTTCGCAAGACCCCGTAGAGCATCCCTAGCGCCTCGCTTCACTCGACTTCAAGATCCAACCCCGTTCCCGTGCACGACCGACCCCCGGCGGCCGCAGCCGAGCTCGCCGCTGTCGACTCCGGCCACCCCGACCCCAACGGACTCCGCCAAGAGCTGCGGGTGGTCCTCAGCTCCACTCCGGTGGTCTCCGCGGTCCGTTTGGTGGCCGAAATGACCAAAACCACTTCCGCCGCCGCGTCGGGCTCGCCGGCGACTAAACGCCGGCAGCCGGCATTGACTTTGACCACCGGTGGGCCCTGGTTGACTCCCCTGAGTCAATGACAGGTGGGGCCCAGCCCTGTTAATTAAACAGGATTAGTTTTAATTAAATTTTAATTAAAATAATCACCCTGACATGCGGGACCCACTGTCAGGTTTGACCTCAGCCAGCCACAGTTGACCACTGACGTCATGCTGACGTCAGGCTGACGCAGTAATTGATTTTCTGGATTTAAATTAAATCAGAAAATTCCAGAATATTATTTAAACTTCAAAAATTCATAACTTTTATTCTGTAACTCCAAATTGGACAAATTATATATGAAAAATGATCAGAAAAATCCAATCTATCCATCTGTAATATTTTCATGCATGATCAAACAAGTTAAATTGATGTTTTAAGCAGAACAAGGAAAAGCACTTTAAAAGGCCATGTTTGAGTTTGAAATTTGAATCTTTGATTCAAATTTGTTCAAACCCTTCTGGTTTTAGTTGCATTAGCCCAACACACTCATATTGCCATGTTTCATGCATGCATCATATTGTTGCACATTGTTTGGTGATGCTTGTGTATCGATGTCCTTTGCGACAGGTTCTGTCTCCGAGGAGTACCGTGATTACCCTAACGAAGAACCGTATCAGTGCATCGAACCATCAGGCAAGCAACCAACGATTTGATCATATCGATACAATCCCATGTTCTCGCTCCTGCTCTCTTTTACTGCATTAAGACAATGCGATTCAAACTGCTGTGTGCTACGGTAGTTGAACCCATTTCCTCTGCATGACCTGTCATTGCCACAGTAACTAGATGAAACCCACTAGCATGTGTAGGAGTTGATTGAGCCCTATGTATGTGTTGTTCCTACCTTGCTATGCCTGCTATGCTTAGAGTCGTGTCAGGTCTGGTTCATCTGGGTGATGGGCTAGAGTGAAATGATTATGTCGGTAATGAGAGTGGTGTGGTGAACACGATTTGGTAAAGGTATCGATGAGAGGCCATGTAGGAGTACATGGTGGGTTGTTTCATTGAAGCCGACCTTAAGCACTGAGATCTGTATGTGTGATTTAAGAATCAGCTACTACCATGCATTGGGCCCGAAACCAATGGACCCTCTCGACTTCTTATTCACCCTAGTTCTCCGTCCAGGAGTTGCAAGTAGTTTCTGGTGTTTGTAGCCTACTGGAGGCCGTGGACAGCACTGACCGTAGGGGTGGGCTGTGATGCGGTAGGTACGTGGCACGGTGTACCGAATACCCGTTAGGTATCCCGGGAACCCTGTTCACATCGTTCGGGGCCGTATGGGAAACCTCGGCCGGACTCCCTGCGGATGGAACCTGAATAGGCGATAAACCTGGACTGGAGGCTTAGGTGATTAGGTAGGTCGTGGCCGACACCCACGTTGGGCTTCCGCTTGAAGGTTGCCGAGTACATGTCGTGTAAACGACGGTAAGTGGTGAGAGCATGTATGAAGAAGTACACCCCTGCAGGGTTAACATGATCTATTCGAATAGCCACGTCCGCGGTAAAGGACTACTTGGTTGCCTATACAGTTCATAGACAAGTAAATGGAAACTACTAAAAGCCTCAAGATAAGTGTGAGTGCCGAGGATGGCTCTTCCGTAGGAAGACGGAGGTGGATCCTCGGTAGTGTATTGAAATGGTGAGTAGTGGACTCGTGTGCGCAAAACATTTCAAGTTGGAGTATCGTAGGATAGTCTAGCCAAGAGTCAAAGCTAGCTTGCTGCAATAACTCCACCAACCCTTCTTGATACTATGCATGTATGTAGGATCTGATGTAAGTCTTGCTGAGTACCTTTGTACTCATGTTGCTATAATCTACATTTTTACAGAAGACCCTGCAACCCCTTCTGATGGGTTCTATGTAGACGTTGACATCAACGAGTAGGCTAAAGACCCAGGTGGTGACCCTGAGCTTGTGATGGACCACGTAGTATAGCTAGGCTTTCCAAGCCTTTTTATTTTACTAGTTGTCTGTACCCAGACAATGTACTTCCGCTGCTGGCTTGTATGACTGTATGACTTGTATGTTGGGTCGTGAGACCCGTACCTTTGTGAATGTTATTTATGGCTCCCTGAGCCTTAAATAAAGTACTTGTGTCATAGAGTCATGTTGTGATGCTTCGTTGTATTTGCACATATCGAGCATATTGTGTGTATGATTGAAATGCTTGGTATGTGTGGGATCTGACTATCTAGTTGTTTATCTTTAGTAGCCTCTCTTACCGGGAAATGTCTCCTAGTGTTACCGCTGAGCCATGGTAGCTTGCTACTGCTCTGGAACACTTAGGCTGGCCGGCATGTGTCCTTCTTCGTTCCTGTGTCTGTCCCTTCGGGGAAATGTCACGCTTTGAGTACCGGAGTCCTGTTAGCCCGCTACAGCCCGGTTTACCGGAGTCCTGCTAGCCCAGTGCTACAGCCCGGACCCACTTGCTGATGACCGAAACGTTCGAAGCTGGGTCATGGATGCCTGTCCCTGTAAGTGTGTGCCACTTTGGGTTTACGACTAGTCATGTCAGCCCGGGCTCCTTATCATATGGATGCTAGCGACACTATCATATACGTGAGCCAAAAGGCGCAAACGGTCCCGGGAAAAGGTAAGACGACACCCGTGGGGATACCGTGCGTGAGGCCGCAAAGTGATATGAGGTGTTACCAGCTAGATCGATGTGACATCGAGTCGGGGTCCTGACAGTGTTGGCATCAGAGCCGGACTGCCTGTAGGTTCTCCAAGCCAAACTGGTCGATGTTGAGTCTAGAAATTCTTTAGTTATATGTAGGGGAATTGTTTGTGGGATGGAACGTAAGGCTCTTTTACTCCTTATACCTTATGACTTTCTGATCTGAGTCAGTCCATTCTTCCACCGGGGGTTAAGGAATTAGGATCTGTTCTCTCTATCAGGATCACGTGTTACTAATCAGTAGTACCTTATAAGTTTGATGGATACAAGCCTAGTTCAGTTCTACTACCACATTATGTTGCCAGAATGGTTTCAGAACTTTGACATGATGATGTTGAGTGTGTACGAAATCCTTTGTCAAATGTCTCAATATCCTTTTTGAGCATTTACAGCTGTTATGCTGCCGAAATTTTGCTAGAAATTCTAATGCCTTTGCATTATGGTTATGCTTTCAGATGGCCACTCGCGACCTCAATCAAGTGGTTCGCCTGACTCGATGCCTAGATGTACCCGGCCATACCGCCAAGTTGGTCAGGGTAATGACTGAGGCTGGATACCGCTGGTATCCTGAGTACACGGTCGAAGAGCAATTCCGGGACTTCAATCAAAGCCAGTATCTCTGCACTGTCAGGATATTTCCATCTTATCCTGGATGTACCGAGCCTCTTCATTGTTCCTATGGACTCGGGGTTACTATTGAGATGGCTGTGCAGGACGCCGCCTACTCTATGATGACCATTATGCGAGTCAGATCTGGTCTATTTCGGGACTCTGATTTCCGGTATATGCCAGGATCACTTCCGGGAGCACAAGGGTATCTCCAGGCCATCTATGCTGACTCCACTCAGGAGGATTCACGGACTCGCACCACTGCTGAGATGCTCGAGGATAAGGACCGTGAAAATCGGGCCTTAAGGTTAGAGCTCTTCAATACCCGTGCTGACCACTGGGCCACTTTGACTCGGTTCGCACCGGCGGTGCAAGCTGGATTCTCAGATATGCGCGATCTCTATCCTGTGAGATCTGCTCTGCCGGACGTGATGGTTTGGCGTGATGTAGGAGGCATCACCCCACCTCGCGGTCCCCGCAGGCCACCGTCTGTTAGTCCAAGGCCTCATCCTAGCCCCTATGGTCCACAAGCTCCGCGAGACCGTCTGTTTCCGGATGATCATGTTGAACTTCCAGGCTATGGAGGTGACTTCTACGAGGACTACTACGGATCGGTCTGAGTTAGTGATAGTATCCCTAGTTCACACTAGTTGTGTCGTCTATCGTCCCGCGTGACTCGTGGGATATGACCTAGTTTGTACTCTTTCCGGAGATGTAGAAAAATAATGTATAGGAGCTTGGAATGCCTCCGATGAGATGTAATCCTCTTTTCACCGTATTAGTACTTTGTTTGGTCTTGTACTAAACCCTGTATGGTGTGTATGACGATGGAATAAAGAAGCAGTTTCTGTATCTACCATGTCATACGGATGATCATATTGCATTCCGAGTTATTCCTTACATTATGTATCCTATGTCGGAATTTTATCATTCTGACTAAGTCATTGTCTTGTTTACCTAGGATGGTCAACACGCGCGCTAACCCTGCTTCCCAAGAGCAGGCCGAAGGTAGTGAAGCCAGGAATGAAAATCTGCCTCATCCTCCTTCACTAGCCGAGGTTATGATGGAAGCTGAGAGAAACAAGCGGGAGACCAACCGTTTGTTGGAGCGTATTGAACAGAATACAACACACCATCAGAGGGCTAACGTGGTGTCACTCAGTGATTTTATCAAATTGCATCCACCCACGTTCCACCACTCCGTCAAGCCTCTCGACGCTGATGACTGGCTTCGCAGTATCTCTCACAAGCTGCGTTCCGCGCTGGTAGCGGAGGCTGACAAGGTCACCTTTGCTGCATATCATCTTGAAGGCCCCGCCAGTCTATGGTGGGAGAATTATGGAGCTATGCGCCCAGCGGGCCATGTCACAACTTGGGCTGAGTTCAGCGAGGCTTTCCGTGAACATCACATTCCGGAGGGTCTCATGGACCGTAAACGTGAAGAATTTTGCAGTTTCACCCAAGGCCGACTTTCTGTGGATGCCTATAGCAGAGAGTTTGGTAATCTCGCCCGATATGCAACTGAGGAAGTGTCTACTGACGCCAAGAAGCAAGCAAGGTTCCGTAAGGGCCTTAGTCCTGAGCTTCGCCGCGACCTCCGTCTGCATGAGTGCACATCTTTTTCGAAACTTGTCAACAAAGCCATCAGTGCTGAAACTGGTCAGACTGACTATGACGCAACACGCAAGCATGGACGTGACATGGGTTCCTCATCCGGTGCTGGTCCTCAGAAGCGCCGCGTGTGGGTACCCAACACCGCCCTGCCACCCAGGTTCACACCGAGGCCATCCTTCCAGGCGCCTCGCCCTGTTCAACAGTCTGCACCGGCCAAGCCCTATGGGGGTCCAACCAATAATGCTCCTCCACGTACCAGTTCCGTGACTTGCTTCAAGTGTGGGGAATCTGGTCACTATATGCGTGAGTGTCCCCAGACCAACCCCAATCAATCTGCTAAAGCTGTTGGCCGTGGCAAGCCGACAGGGAAAGTGTTCCACGCCAAGCCGGTCACCGCTTCACGTGGCCATGTCAACTGTATCTCTGCCGAAGAAGCTCAAGAGGACCCCAACGTCGTTCTCGGTACGCTTCTTGTTAATTGCCACCCGGCATCTGTTCTTTTCGATACAGGAGCCTCTCATTCTTTTATATCTGAAAACTATGCTCGTTTGCATAACGTCGCATTCGGTGATATGCCAACCTCTATGGTAATTCAAACTCCGGGATCCAAATGGCAAACTTCTAGAGTAAGCCATGGAAATGAAATCCAAGTTGACAGACTTGTTTTTCTCGCATCTTTGATAGCCCTTAAATCTTCAGATATTAATATCATTTTGGGTATGGACTGGATGTCAGCTCATCAAGCCAAAATTGATTGCTTCTCTAGGACTGTTCAACTCACCCATTCTTCGGGAAAGATAGTCAATGTCTTGACCCGAATAGCCAAGCGACAATTATATTCTCTTAACGCCAGCCCCTTGCCAGACCTTGAAGACGTGCTGGTAGTCTGTGACTTCCCGGATGTCTTTCCAGAGGAATTGCCAGGTGTTCCACCTGACAGGGATGTTGAGTTCGTAATAGACCTCATCCCCGGAACCGTTCCGATTGCTAGAAGACCTTATAAGATGGCACCACTAGAACTAGCCGAGCTTAAGAAGCAACTCGATGAATCCTTGAAAAAGGGTTTCATCCGCCCTAGTTCATCTCCGTGGGCTTGCCCCGTCCTGTTCGTCAAAAAGAAGGATGGTACGGACCGAATGGTTGTAGATTACCGACCTGTCAATTTGGTCACAATCAAGAACAAATATCCACTTCCCAGGATCAACGATCTGTATGATCAGCTCGCTGGATCCTCAGTCTTCTCCAAGATGGATTTGAGGTTGGGCTACCATCAAATCAAAATCAGAAACGGGGACATTCCTAAAACGGCCTTTGTTACTCGTTATGGCCAATACGAGTACACCGTCATGTCCTTCGGTTTAACCAACGCTCCAGCCACCTTTTCTCGGTTAATGAACTCAATCTTCATGGAGTATTTGGATAAATTCGTCGTAGTTTATCTCGATGATATACTCATCTACTCCAAGAACGAGGAAGAACATGCCGAACATTTAAGGCTAGTGTTGAAGAAACTTCGAGAGCTTCGCCTTTATGCCAAATTTTCTAAATGTGAATTCTGGTTGTCAGAAGTGACCTATCTGGGTCATGTAATATCTGGTAAAGGTATTGCTGTTAACCCTGAGCGAGTTCAAGCCGTCCTTGATTGGACTCCACCCGAATCGGTCAAGCAAGTTCGGAGTTTTCTAGGCTTAGCGAGCTATTGCCGTCGCTTTGTCGAGAACTTCTCCAAAGTTGCTAAACCTCTAACCGAACTCCTCAAGAAAGATAAAAAGTTCGAATGGACTCCACAATGTGAGCACAGCTTTCAGGAACTGAAAAGACGCCTGACCTCTGCTCCCGTGCTGGTACCGCCAGACTTCTCCAAGGACTTTGTTATCTACTGCGACGCCTCGCGACAAGTACTAGGTTGCATTCTTATGCAAGATCGACACGTAATTGCTTACGCTTCACGGCAATTGCACCCACATGAGGAGAATTATCCTACTCATGATCTAGAGCTTGCAGCCCTGGTCTATGCACTTAAGACCTGGCGACATTACCTCCTCGGTAATCGATGCGAAATATTCACTGATCACCAAAGCCTGAAGTACATTTTCACCCAACCGGATTTGAATCTCAGGCAGAGACGTTGGGTTGAATTGATCGCAGACTTCGACTTAGGAATAACCTACACCCCAGGGAAAGCCAACGTCATGGCTGATGCGCTAAGTCGTAAATCTTATTGTAACAACCTGATGTTACAACAAAGCCAACCGCTTCTCCATGAGGAATTTCGGAAGCTTAACCTTCACATTGTTCCTCAAGGTTTTCTTTCCACCTTGGTAGCAAAACCTACCCTTACGGATCAAATTATTAAAGCACAGAAGGTAGATCCGGGAATCTCCCGCATCAAGAGGAACATTCAGAAAGGAATTGCGGATTGTTTCTCCATTGATGATCAAGGGGTAGTATACTTCGGGGATCGACTAGTGGTTCCCAAAGTGCGCAACCTAAGGCGTTTAATCCTTAAGGAAGCTCATGAATCTCCTCTCACCATTCATCCCGGTAGTACTAAGATGTATCAGGACCTACGCCAGAGGTTCTGGTGGACTAGGATGAAGAGAGAAATTGCTCAGTATATTGCAAATTGCGACGTCTGTCGTCGTGTAAAAGCAGAGCATCAACGGCCTGCTGGCACCCTTCAACCCTTAGCTATTCCTGAATGGAAATGGGATAAAATTGGTATGGATTTCATTACCGGTTTTCCCAGGACCAAGAGAGGGAATAATGCTATCTTCGTCGTGGTCGATCGTCTTTCCAAAGTAGCTCATTTCTTACCTGTTCGTGAGAGTATAACCGCTAGTCAGCTGGCAGATTTGTACATCTCCCGAATAGTGTCTCTCCATGGTGTTCCTTTGGAAATTAACTCGGATCGAGGAAGTCTTTTCACCTCTCGATTTGGGAAAGTTTCCAAAATGCTATGGGAACCCGTCTCTCCTTTAGCACCGCTTTCCACCCTCAGTCGAGTGGTCAAGTGGAACGCGTCAATCAGATTCTAGAAGACATGCTTCGAGCCTCCGTTATCTCTTTCGGAATGGACTGGGAGAAGTGCCTTCCATTTGCCGAATTCGCTTACAACAACAGCTATCAATCTATCTTGGGTAAAGCCCCTTTTGAAGTTCTCTATGGACGACGATGTCGAACACCCCTTAACTGGTCAGAGACCGGGGAAAGACAATTCTTTGGCCCGGATATGATTCAGGAAGCAGAAGAACAAGTTCGTATCGTTCGTGAAAAGTTGAAAACAGCCCAATCTCGTCAAAAGAGTCAATATGACCGAAAACATAGGGCTATGACTTTCGAGGTTGACGAGAAGGCTTATCTTCGGGTCACCCCTCTGAAGGGAACCCATCGCTTCGGTATCAAAGGCAAATTGGCTCCTCGTTACATTGGACCTTTTCGCATTCTTGCCAAACGAGGAGAAGTTGCCTACCAGTTGGAACTACCTCCGCACCTCTCCAGAGTTCACGATGTCTTCCACGTTTCTCAACTCAGGCGTTGCTTCTCGGATCCTATCCGTGAAGTGGACCACGAAACGCTTGATCTCCAAGATGATCTTACATATCGAGAGTACCCCATTCGTATCCTCGATCAAGCCGAACGTACCACGCGACGTCATAATATCAAGTTTCTCAAGGTTCAATGGTCGCACCATTCTGAGGATGAAGCAACTTGGGAAAGGGAGGATCGTCTTCGACTTGAATATCCCGCCTTCTTCTCGGAGGAACCCAAATCTCGGGACGAGATTCTTTTGAGTGGGGGTGAGTTGTCACACCCTAGCTAGTCATGCATTAGAGTGTTGCATCATGTTTACTCTTTCATCAGAAACTTGAAATGGGGATGACAGAACCCCCAGTCCCCTCTGAAACCAACTAGGGTTACTAAAATAATTTTTCAATGAACCTGAAATGCCCTTCTAAAATGCCCATCATTTTTGCCTTGGTTCAGAACCTCTGCCAAAAATGGTGCACATTTTCCTAGGCCATCCTAGGGTTTTTGAATTAAATCATAAAAATTTGAATTTGGGCATTTAAAATAATATAAAATATTTAAATGCTCAAATATCTCCAAACTAAAATGTTTCATGTTGGAAATAATCCAACTATGGGCTAGGAATAGTTTGGTGATTTTTGAACTTGCCTAGGTATTTTATTTAATTCAACAAAGTTGCAGATATACTAAATAAAAACAGAAAACAGAAAAATATATAAAGGGAGAAGCTTACCTGGGCTCCTCCCTGTGCGGCCCAGCCAGCTGGCTGGCCCAGCCAGCAGCCGGCCCAGCCCACCTCCCTCCTCTGTCGTCTTCGTCCCGACAGAGGGAGGGGAGTGTGGCCGGCGCGCGCGCGCGCCACCGCGCCACGCCACCTGCTCGCCTGCTTGCCTGCCCTCCCCTCCTCGCTCGATGATCTGGACGACGCCACGCCTCTCCCCCTGCTCTCTCTCTCACTCTCCCCCGGCTCTCCCTTCTCCCTCGCTCTCTCTCTCACACGGCCGAACACCACCGTCGCCGCCGTTCGCCATAGCCGCCGTCTCCGACCACCCCTCGCTCCCCCGACTAGCTCAGAAGCTCCGCCACAACCCCCTCTTCCTC
>NC_057813.1:434463336-434468450 GCF_018294505.1 Triticum aestivum | reverse complement strand
CGCGTCCCCGAGCCCGCTTCGACGCCCACTGCAACCGCGGTGAGCTACGCCACCGTTTCCCCCTCTTCTCCCCCTCGTTCCCCCACCGTAGCCTCCTCCCCACCACGGCCGAACCTCCGCCGTCGCCGAGCTCGCCGTCGACGCAGCTCCGGTGACCATTTGGTCACCCCGGCGAGTCCAACGAGTTCGCAAGACCCTGTAGAGCATCCCTAGCGCCTCGCTTCGCTCGACTTCGAGCTCCAACCCCGTTCCCGTGCACGACCGACCCCCGGCGGCCGCAGCCGAGCTCGCCGCCGTCGACTCCGGCCACCCCGACCCCAACGGACTCCGCCAAGAGCTGCGGGTGGTCCTCAGCTCCACTCCGGTGGTCTCCGCGGTCTGTTTGGTGGCCGAAATGACCAAAACCACTTCCGCCGCCGCGTCGGGCTCGCCGGCGACTAAACGCCGGCAGCCGGCATTGACTTTGACCACGGGTGGGCCCTGGTTGACTCCCCTGAGTCAATGACAGGTGGGGCCCAGCCCTGTTAATTAAACAGGATTAGTTTTAATTAAATTTTAATTAAAATAATCACCCTGACATGCGGGACCCACTGTCAGGTTTGACCTCAGCCAGCCACAATTGACCACTGACGTCATGCTGACGTCAGGCTGACGCAGTAATTGATTTTCTGGATTTAAATTAAATCAGGAAATTCCAGAATATTATTTAAACTTCAAAAATTCATAACTTTTATTCTGTAACTCCAAATTGGACAAATTATATATGAAAAATGATCAGAAAAATCCAATCTATCCATCTGTACTATTTTCATGCATGATCAAACAAGTTAAATTGATGTTTTAAGCAGAACAAGGAAAAGCACTTTAAAAGGCCATGTTTGAGTTTGAAATTTGAATCTTTGATTCAAATTTGTTCAAACCCTTCTGGTTTTAGTTGCATTAGCCCAACACACTCATATTGCCATGTTTCATGCATGCATCATATTGTTGCACATTGTTTGGTGATGCTTGTGTATCGATGTCCTTTGCGACAGGTTCTGTCTCCGAGGAGTACCGTGATTACCCTAACGAAGAACCGTATCAGTGCACCGAACCATCAGGCAAGCAACCAACCATTTGATCATATCGATACAATCCCATGTTCTCGCTCCTGCTCTCTTTTACTGCATTAAGACAACGCGATTCAAACTGCTGTGTGCTACGGTAGTCGAACCCATTTCCTCTGCATGACCTGTCATTGCCACAGTAACTAGATGAAACCCACTAGCATGTGTAGGAGTTGATTGAGCCCTATGTATGTGTTGTTCCTACCTTGCTATGCCTGCTATGCTTAGAGTCGTGTCAGGTCTGGTTCATCTGGGTGATGGGCTAGAGTGAAATGATTATGTCGGTAATGAGAGTGGTGTGGTGAACACGATTTGGTAAAGGTATCGATGAGAGGCCATGTAGGAGTACATGGTGGGTTGTTTCATTGAAGCCGACCTTAAGCACTGAGATCTGTATGTGTGATTTAAGAATCAGCTACTACCATGCATTGGTCCCAAAACCAATGGACCCTCTCGACTTCTTATTCACCCTAGTTCTCCGTCCAGGAGTTGCAAGTAGTTTCTGGTGTTTGTAGCCTACTGGAGGCCGTGGACAGCGCTGACCGTAGGGGTGGGCTGTGATGCGGTAGGTACGTGGCACGGTGTACCGAATACCCGTTAGGTATCCCGGGAACCCTGTTCACATCGTTCGGGGCCATATGGGAAACCTCGGCCGGACTCCCTGCGGATGGAACCTGAATAGGCGATAAACCTGGACTGGAGGCTTAGGTGATTAGGTAGGTCGTGGCCGACACCCACGTTGGGCTTCCGCTTGAAGGTTGCCGAGTACATGTCGTGTAAACGACGGTAAGTGGTGAGAGCGTGTATGAAGAAGTACACCCCTGCAAGGTTAACATGATCTATTCGAATAGCCGCGTCCGCGGTAAAGGACTACTTGGTTGCCTATACAGTTCATAGACAAGTAAATGGAAACTACTAAAAGCCTCAAGATAAGTGTGAGTGCCGAGGATGGCTCTTCCGTAGGAAGACGGAGGTGGATCCTCGGTAGTGTATTGAAATGGTGAGTAGTGGACTCGTGTGCGCAAAACATTTCAAGTTGGAGTATCGTAGGATAGTCTAGCCAAGAGTCAAAGCTAGCTTGCTGCAATAACTCCACCAACCCTTCTTGATACTATGCATGTATGTAGGATCTGATGTAAGTCTTGCTGAGTACCTTTGTACTCATGTTGCTATAATCTACATTTTTACAGAAGACGCTGCAACCCCTTCTGATGGGTTCTATGTAGACGTTGACATCAACGAGTAGGCTAAAGACCCAGGTGGTGACCCTGAGCTTGTGATGGACCACGTAGTATAGCTAGGCTTTCCAAGCCTTTTTATTTTACTAGTTGTCTGTACCCAGACAATGTACTTCCGCTGCTGGCTTGTATGATTGTATGACTTGTATGTTGGGTCGTGAGACCCGTACCTTTGTGAATGTTATGTATGGCTCCCTGAGCCTTAAATAAAGTACTTGTGTCATAGAGTCATGTTGTGATGCTTCGTTGTATTTGCACATATCGAGCATATTGTGTGTATGATTGAAATGCTTGGTATGTGTGGGATCTGACTATCTAGTTGTTTATCTTTAGTAGCCTCTCTTACCGGGAAATGTCTCCTAGTGTTACCGCTGAGCCATGGTAGCTTGCTACTGCTCTGGAACACTTAGGCTGGCCGGCATGTGTCCTTCTTCGTTCCTGTGTCTGTCCCTTCGGGGAAATGTCACGCTTTGAGTACCGGAGTCCTGTTAGCCCGCTACAGCCCGGTTTACCGGAGTCCTGCTAGCCCAGTGCTACAGCCCGGACCCACTTGCTGATGACCAACACGTTCGAAGCTGGGTCATGAATGCCTGTCCCTGTAAGTCTGTGCCACTTTGGGTTTACGACTAGTCATGTCAGCCCGGGCTCTTTATCATATGGATGCTAGCGACACTATCATATACGTGAGCCAAAAGGCGCAAACGGTCCCGGGAAAAGGTAAGACGACACCCGTGGGGATACCGTGCGTGAGGCCGCAAAGTGATATGAGGTGTTACCAGCTAGATCGATGTGACATCGAGTCGGGGTCCTGACAGCGTTGGCATCAGAGCCGGACTGCCTGTAGGTTCTCCAAGCCAAACTGGTCGATGTTGAGTCTAGAAATTCTTTAGTTATATGTAGGGGAATTGTTTGTGGGTTGGAACGTAAGGCTCTTTTTACTCCTTATACCTTATGACTTTCTGATCTGAGTCAGTCCATTCTTCCACCGGGGGTTAAGGAATTAGGATCTGTTCTCTCTATCAGGATCACGTGTTACTAATCAGTAGTACCTTATAAGTTTGATGGTTACAAGCCTAGTTCAGTTCTACTACCACATTGTGTTGCCAACATGGTTTCAGAACTTTGATATGATGATGTTGAGTGTGTACGAAATCCTTTGTCAAATGTCTCAAAATCCTTTTTGAGCATTTACAGCTGTTATGCTGTCGAAATTTTGCTAGAAATTCTAATGCCTTTGCATTATGATTATGCTTTCAGATGGCCACTCGCGACCTCAATCAAGTGGTTCGCCTGACTCGATGCCTAGATGTACCCGGCCATACTGCTAAGTTGGTCAGGGTAATGACTGAGGCTGGATACCGCTGGTATCCTGAGTACACGGTCGAAGAGCAATTCCGGGACTTCAATCAAAGCCAGTATCTCTGCACTGTCAGGATATTTCCATCTTATCCTGGATCCACTGAGCCTCTTCACTGCTCCTATGGACTCGGGGTTACTATTGAGATGGCTGTGCAGGATGCCGCCTACTCCATGATGACCATTATGCGAGTCAGATCTGGTTTATTTCGGGACTCTGATTTCCGGTATATGCCAGGATCACTTCCGGGAGCACAAGGATATCTCCAAGCTATTTATGCTGATTCCACTCAGGAGGATTCACGAACTCGCACCACTGCTGAGATGCTCGAGGTTAAGGATCGTGAAAATCGGGCCTTAAGGTTAGAGCTCTTCAATACCCGTGCTGACCACTGGGCCACTTTGACTCGGTTCGCACCGGCGGTGCAAGCTGGATTCTCAGATATGCGCGATCTCTATCCTGTGAGATCTGCTCTGCCTGACGTGATGGTTTGGCGTGATGTAGGAGGCATCACCCCACCTCGCGGTCCCCGCAGGCCACCGTTTGTTGGTCCAAGGCCTCATCCTAGCCCCTATGGTCCACAAGCTCCGCGAGATCATCTGTTTCCGGATGAACATGTTGAGCTTCCAGGCTATGGAGGTGACTTTTATGAGGACTACTACGGATCGGTCTGAGTTAGGGGTAGTATCCCTAGTTTGCACTAGCTGTGTCATCTATCGTTCCGCGTGACTCGTGGGATATGACCTAGTTTGTACTCTTTCCGGAGTTGTAGAAAAATAATGTATAGGAGTTTGGAATGCCTCCGATGAGATGTAATCCCTTTTCACCGTAATAGTACTTCGTTTGGTCTTGTACTAAACCTTGTATGGTGTGTATGACGATGGAATAAAAGAAGCAGTTTCTGTATCTACCATGTCATACGGATGATCATCTTGCATTCCGAGTTATTCCTCACATTATGTATTCCTATGTCGGAATTTTATCATTCTGACTAAATCTTTGTCTTGTTTACCTAGGATGGTCAACACGCGCGCCAACCCTGCTTCTCAAGAGCAGGCCGAAGGCAGTGAAGCCAGGAATGAAAATCTGCCTCATCCTCCTTCACTAGCCGAGGTGATGATGGAAGCTGAGAGAAACAAGCGGGAGACAAACCGTTTGTTGGAGCGTATTGAACAGAATACAGCACACCATCAGAGGGCTAACGTGGTGTCACTTAGTGATTTTATCAAATTGCATCCACCCACGTTCCACCACTCCGTCGAGCCTCTCGACGCTGATGACTGGCTTCGCAGTATTTCTCACAAGCTGCGTTCCGCGCTGGTAGCGGAGGCTGACAAGGTCACCTTTGCCGCATATCATCTTGAAGGCCCCGCCAGTCTATGGTGGGAGAATTATGGAGCTATGCGCCCAGCG
>NC_057813.1:434410546-434463326 GCF_018294505.1 Triticum aestivum | reverse complement strand
ATCATGTTTACTCTTTCAGCAGAAACCTGAAATGGGGATGACAGAACCCCCAGTCCCCTCTGAAACCAACTAGGGTTTACTAAAATAATTTTCAATGAACCTGAAATGCCCTTCTAAAATGCCCATCATTTTTGTCTTGGTTCAGAACCTCTGCAAAAGTGGTGCACATTTTCCTAGGCCATCCTAGGGTTTTTGAATTAAATCATAACTATTTGAATTTGGGCATTTAAAATTATATAAAATATTTAAATGCTCAAATATCTCCAAACTAAAATGTTTCATGTTGGAAATAATCCAACTATGGACCAGGAGTAGTTTGGTGATTTTTGGAGTTGTCTAGGTATTTTATTTAATTCAACAAAGTTGCAGATATATTAAATAAAAACAGAAAACAGAAAAGAAAGGGGGAAAAACCTACCTGGGCTCCTCCACTGTGCGGCCCAGCCAGCTGGCTGGCCCAGCCAGCCCAGCCCACCTCCCTCCTCTGTCGTCTTCGTCCAGACAGAGGGAGGGGAGTGTGGCCGGCGCGCGCGCGCGCGCCACCGCGCCACGCCACCTGCTCGCCTGCTTGCCTGGCCTCCCCTCCTCGCTCGACGCCCTGGACGACGCCACGCCTCTCCCCCTGCTCTCTCTCACTCTCCCTGGCTCTCTCCTTCCTCTCTCTCGCTCTCTCTCTCGCTCGGCCGAACATGACCGTCGCCGCCGTTCGCCATAGCCACCGCCTCCGACCACCCCTCGCTCCCCCGATTAGCTCAGAAGCTCCGCCACAACTCCCTCTTCCTCCCCACCGCTCCACGGGTCCCCGGAAGCCCTACATCGCCGCCACGTCGCCGTTCCCCTCTTCGGACTCCGACCACCGTCGCCGTCAAATTCGTCGTCTCCGGCGCGTCCCCGAGCCTGCTTCGACGCCCACTGCAACCGCGGTGAGCCCCCGGAGCGATTCCCCCTTCTTCCCTGGTCTCTCCCGACCTCTAGGCCCTAGCTCCACCTCGACCGAAAGCTCCACGCCGCCGGCGATGTCGCCGTCGTGGCCACGGTCGCCGTAGCGCCCAACCGAGCTCGCCATCGTGCTCCACACATCACGAGGAGCACGTAGAACGCACCAACGCCTCCCCAAACCCCCTGCAACACTGATCCCGACCGCACCCGAACTCCGGCCACCGCAGCCGAGCTCGCCGCCGTCAACTCCGGCCACCTCGAGCCCAACCACCACCACCAATAGACGCGGCTCAGCCTCAGCAACACGTAGATGCCTTCCGCCGTCCATTTGGTCGCCGGAATGGCAAAAAGCACTCTCGCCGCCGTCTCGGATCTCGCCGGCGTCATGTCGCCGGTGGGGTTTGACTTGACCGACCTGGGGTTTGACCCCCCAGGGTCACTGACGCGTGGGCCCTGTCGGCCAGGTGGTTAGGTTAGCGCTAACTACTGTTAGTCAACCCCCCCTGACACTGACAGTGGGCCCCAGTGCCACTAATTAAGTAATTAGGATTAATTTAAATCTGTTTAACCCCCCCTGTCACTGACGTGTGGCCCCCACACGTCAGGTTTGACTTCAACCAGCCACAGTTGACCACTGACGTCATGCTGACGTCATGCTGACACAGTAATTATATTTCTGGATTTAAATTAAATCAGGAAATTCCAGAATATTAATTAAACTTCAAAAATTCATAAATTTTATTCTGTAATTCCAAATTGGACAAATTATATATGAAAAATGATCAGAAAAATCCAATCTATCCATCTGTACTATTTTCATGCATGATCAAACAAGTTAAATTGATGTTTTAATCAGAACAAGGAAAAGCACTTTAAAAGGCCATATTTGAATTTGGAATTTGAATCTTTGATTCAAATTTGTTCAAACACATCTGGTTTTAGTTGCATTAGCCCAACACACTCATATTGCCATGTTTCATGCATGCATCATATTGTTGCATATTGTTTGGTGATGTTTGTGTATCGGTGTCCTTTGCGACAGGATCTGTCCCCGAGGAGTACCGTGATTACCCTAACGAAGAACCGTATCCGTGCAACGAACCATCAGGCAAGCAACCAACCATTTGATCATATCGATACAATCCCATGTTCTCGCTCCTGCTCTCTTTTACTGCATTAAGACAACGCAATTCAAACTGCTGTGTGCTACGGTAGTTGAACCCATTTCCTCTGCATGACCTGTCATTGCCACAGTAACTAGATGAAACCCACTAGCATGTGTAGGAGTTGATTGAGCCATATGTATGTGTTGTTCCTACCTTGCTATGCCTGCTATGCTTAGAGTCGTGTCAGGTCTGGTTCATCTGGGTGATGGGCTAGAGTGAAATGATTATGTCGGTAATGAGAGTGGTGTGGTGAACACGATTTGGTAAAGGTATCGATGAGAGGCCATGTAGGAGTACATGGTGGGTTGTTTCATTGAAGCCGACCTTAAGCACTGAGATCTGTATGTGTGATTTAAGATACAGCTACTACCATGCATTGGGCCCTGAAATATGACCCCGCTCGACTTCTTATTCACCCTAGCTCTCTGTCCAGGAGTTGCAAGTAGTTTGTGGTGTTTGTAGCCTACTGGAGGCCGTGGACAGCGCTGACCGTAGGGGTGGGCTGTGATGCGGTAGGTACGTGGCACGGTGTACCGAATACCCGTTAGGTATCTCGGGAACCCTGTTCACATCGTTCGGGGCCGTATGGGAAACCTCGGCCGGACTCCCTGCGGATGGAACCTGAATAGGCGATAAACCTGGACTAGAGGCTTAAGTGTTTGGGTAGGTCGTGGTCTACACCCACGTCGGCTTTCGCTTGAAGTCTGCCGAGCACATGTCGTGTGCAGACGCTAAGTGGTGGAAACATGTATGAAGAAGTACACCCCTGCAGGGTTAACATGATCTATTCGAATAGCCGCGTCCGCGGTAAAGGACTACTTGGTTGCCTATACAGTTCATAGACAAGTAAATGGATACTATTAAAAGCCTCAAGATAAGTGTGAGTGCCGAGGATGGCTCTTCCGTAGGAAGACGGAGGTGGATCCTCGGTAGTGTATTGAAGTGGTGAATAGTGGACTCGTGTGCGCAAAACTGTTTCAAATGGAGTATCGTAGGATAGTCTAGCCAAGAGTCAAAGCTGGCTTGCTGCAATAACTCCACCAACCCTTCTTGATACTATGCATGTATGTAGGTTCTGATGTAAGTCTTGCTGAGTACCTTTGTAATCATGTTGCTATAATCTACATTTTTACAGAAGACGCTGCAACCCCTTCTGATGGGTTCTATGTAGACGTTGACATCAACGAGTAGGCTAAAGACCCAGGTGGTGACCCTGAGCTTGTGAAGGACCACATAGTATAGCCAGGCTTTCCAAGCCTCTTTTATTTTACTAGTTGTCTGTACTCAGACAAGTTACTTCCGCTGTTAGCTTGTATGATTGTATGACTTGTATGTTGGGTCGTGAGACCCGTACCTTTGTGTGTATGTTATGTATGGCTCACTGAGCCTTAAATAAAGTACTTGTGTCGTAGAGTCATGTTGTGATGCTTCGTTGTATTTGCACATATCGAGCATATTGTGTGTATGATTGAAATGCTTGGTATGTGTGGGATCTGACTATCTAGTTGTTTATCTTTAGTAGCCTCTCTTACCGGGAAATGTCTCCTAGTGTTACCTCTGAGCCATGGTAGCTTGCTACTGCTCTGGAACACTTAGGCTGGCCGGCATGTGTCCTTCTTCGTTCCTGTGTCTGTCCCTTCGGGGAAATGTCACGCTTTGAGTACCGGAGTCCTGTTAGCCCGCTACAGCCCGGTTTACCGGAGTCCTGCTAGCCCAGTGCTACAGCCCGGACCCACTTGCTGATGACCGACACGTTCGAAGCTGGGTCATGGATGCCTGTCCCTGTAAGTCTGTGCCACTTTGGGTTTACGACTAGTCATGTCAGCCCGGGCTCCTTATCATATGGATGCTAGCGACACTATCATATACGTGAGCCAAAAGGCGCAAACGGTCCCGGGAAAAGGTAAGACGACACCCGTGGGGATACCGTGCGTGAGGCCGCAAAGTGATATGAGGTGTTACCAGCTAGATCGATGTGACATCGAGTCGGGGTCCTGACATGTCCCCTCTCGATAGACGTGATACCGAGGATGTGATCGTTGACACTGATGAAGACTCAATGTTATCTTCAGAAGTGCCAGGCAAGCAAAACCCCCTTGTTCATTCCGATACAATCCTACCCTCTCGCTCCTGCTCTCTTTTACTGCATTAGGACAACACCGATTCAACTGTTACATGCTGCGGTAGTTGAACCCCTTTATCCTTTGCATGACCTGTCATTGCCACAGTAAATAGATGAAACCCACTAGCATGAGTAGGAGTTATTTGAGCCCTGTTGTGCCTACTCATTCATGTTTGTTTGTCATGCCTGCTACTGCTTAGAGTTGAGTCAGGTCTGATTCATCGGGGATGAATCAGAGGAGTGTGAACATGTCCTACTGTGTGTGAGCTAAGTGTGTGAACACGATTTGGTAAAGGTAGCGGTGAGAGGCCATGTAGGAGTACATGGTGGGTTGTCTCATTGTAGCCGTCCTCAGGAACTGAGTTCTGTGTTTGTGATCCATGATTCAGCTACTACCATACATTGGGCCCTGAAATATGACCCCGCTCGACTTCTTATTCACCCTTGTCCTCTGTCCAGGAGTTGCAAGTAGTTTCTGGTGTTTGTAGTATGCTGGAGGCCGTGGACAGCGCTGACCGTAGGGGTGGGCTGTGATGCGGTAGGCACGTGGCCGGGTAAACCGGGCGCCCGTTTGGTGTCACGGAACCCTGTTCACATCGTTTGGGGCTGTGAGCGAAACTCCGGCCGGATCTCCTCATGGATGGAACCTGAATAGGCGATAAACCTGGACTAGAGACTTGAGTGTTTAGGTAGGTCGTGGTCTACACCCACGTCGGCTTTCGCTTGAAGTCTGCCGAGCACATGTCGTGTGCAGACGCTAAGTGGTGGAAACATGTATGAAGAAGTACACCCCTGCAGGGTTAACATCATCTATTCGAATAGCCGTGTCCGCGGAAAAGGACTTCTGGGTTGCTTATATCAGTTCATAGACAAGTGAAAGTGGATACTCTAAAATACGCAAGATAAGCGTGAGTGCTATGGATGGCGTTCTCGTAGGGAGACGGGAGCGATTCCATAGTGGTGTATTGATATGGGGAATATGTGGACTCGTGTGCGCCACCTCAAAAGAGTTACTTGCAGTCGTAGTTCAGGATAGCCACCGAGTCAAAGCTGGCTTGCTGCAGTTAAACCCCACCATCCCCTTTGTTGATAATGAAGCATATGTAGTTAGTTCTGATGTAAGTCTTGTTGGGTACATTTGTACTCACGTTTGCCTATTTATGTTTTTGCAGAGAGACTTCGGTCTCGCTAGTAGTTCCGCGTGGACTTCGACGTTTAGCTTGTTACCTCAGCTACGATCTTGTGCCCCGGCAGGATCTGATAGATAGTCGGGTTTATCAGCCTTTTTCATTTGTAGATGTCTGTACTCAGACATGATAGCTTCCGCTTGTGCTTTGACTTGTATGCTCTGATTGTTGGGTCATGAGACCCATGTTTGTAATGTCTCGCTCCTCGGAGCCTATTGAATAAACTACTTGAGTCGTAGAGTCATTTTGTGATGCCATGTTGTATTGCACATATCGAGCATATTGTGTGTATGTTATTGAAATGCTTGGTATGTGTGGGATCTGACTATCTAGTTGTTTATCTTTAGTAGCCTCTCTTACCGGGAAATGTCTCCTAGTGTTACCGCTGAGCCATGGTAGCTTGCTACTGCTCTGGAACACTTAGGCTGGCCGGCATGTGTCCTTCTTCGTTCCTGTGTCTGTCCCTTCGGGGAAATGTCACGCTTTGAGTACCGGAGTCCTGTTAGCCCGCTACAGCCCGGTTTACCGGAGTCCTGCTAGCCCAGTGCTACAGCTCGGACCCACTTGCTGATGACCGACACGTTCGAAGCTGGGTCATGGATGCCTGTCCCTGTAAGTCTGTGCCACTTTGGGTTTACGACTAGTCATGTCAGCCCGGGCTCTTTATCATATGGATGCTAGCGACACTATCATATACGTGAGCCAAAAGGCGCAAACGGTCCCGGGAAAAGGTAAGACGACACCCGTGGGGATACCGTGCGTGAGGCCGCAAAGTGATATGAGGTGTTACCAGCTAGATCGATGTGACATCGAGTCGGGGTCCTGACAGCGTTGGCATCAGAGCCGGACTGCCTGTAGGTTCTCCAAGCCAAACTGGTCGATGTTGAGTCTAGAAATTCTTTAGTTATATGTAGGGGAATTGTTTGTGGGTTGGAACGTAAGGCTCTTTTTTTACTCCTTATACCTTATGACATTCTGATCTGAGTCAGTCCATTCTTCCACCCCAGCTCGTATCCGAGCCCACTGACGTGCTCATCGTGATCTCAGGAGTCCGTAGCACGCCCCAGCTCCTCCTGCCGTGCTTCCTAACCCCGACCCCGAGATTGCCCGAACTCCGGCAGCCGCAAAGGAGCTCGCCGCCGGCAGCTCCGGCCACCCCAGCTGCTGTCACTTACCTCTTTAGATGCGCCTTCCTCCCAGGAACCCGTAGGAGCAAACCGCACGTCAAATGGTGCTCCGTAGCGAGCGCACGGCGCACCTCCGCTGTCGGCCGTGGTCGTCGCCGGCGACACTCCGGCGACTGCCGACGTGGCACGCCTAATTAGCACTAATGACGCTCTAAACACCCCCCCACAGCCACTGACAGTGGGCCCCGTAGTGGGTCAAAGCCCGGGTCAACGCGGGATTAGCCCCTGTGTCACTGACGTGTGGACCCCACACGTCAGGTTTGACCTGGACCGCCCGTTGACCTGCTGAGGTCAGCATGAGGTCATGCTGACGCCATAATTCATTTTCTGGAATTATTTTAATTCTAAATATTCAGGAAATTCCAGAAAATGCCTAAAACTTCTAAAAATCATAGAAAATTAACCGTAACTCCAAATTAAATAAATTATATATGAAAAATTATCAGAAAAATTCAAGGAATCCATCTGTACCATTTTCATGCATGTTAGAACAACTTATCACTACTGTTTAGGACAAATGAAGTGAATGACATTTAAATAACCCCATATGGAGTTTGAATTTGAATTTTGGATTCAAACCAACTTCATTTAATCTGGTTTTAGGTGCATTAGCCCAAAACACATTCATATTGCCATGTCATAGCATGCATCATATTGTGCATTGCATTGATCGTGTCTTTTCTGTATTTGCCGGTAATTGTCCCCTCTCGATAGACGTGACACCGATGATGCGATCGTTGACACTGACGAAGACTCAATGTTATCTTCAGAAGTGCCAGGCAAGCAAAACCCCCTTGTTCATTCCGATAAAATCCCACTCTCTCGCTCCTGCTCTCTTTTTACTGCATTAGGACAACACCGAATCATCTGTTACATGCTGCGGTAGTTGAACCCCTTTATCCTCTGCATGACCTGTCATTGCCACAGTAAATAGATGAAACCCACTAGCATGAGTAGGAGTTGTTTGAGCCCTGTTGTGCCTACTCATTCATGCTTGTTTGTCATGCCTGCTATTGCTTAGAGTCGAGTCAGGTCTGATTCATCGGGGATGAATCAGAGGTGTGTGAACATGTCCTACTGTGTGTGAGCTAAGTGTGTGAACACGATTTGGTAAAGGTAGCGGTGAGAGGCCATGTAGGAGTACATGGTGGGTTGTCTCATTGTAGCCGTCCTCAGGAACTGAGTTCTGTGTTTGTGATCCATGATTCAGCTACTACCATACATTGGGCCCTGAAATATGACCCCGCTCGACTTCTTATTCACCCTTGTCCTCTGTCCAGGAGTTGCAAGTAGTTTCTGGTGTTTGTAGTATGCTGGAGGCCGTGGACAGCGCTGACCGTAGGGGTGGGCTGTGATGCGGTAGGCACGTGGCCGGGTATACCGGGCGCCTGTTTGGTGTCACGGAACCCTGTTCACATCGTTTGGGGCTGTGAGCGAAACTCCGGCCGGATCTCCTCATGGATGGAACCCGAATAGGCGATAAACCTGGACTAGAGACTTGAGTGTTTAGGTAGGTCGTGGTCTACACCCACGTCGGCTTTCGCTTGAAGTCTGCCGAGCACATGTCGTGTGCAGACGCTAAGTGGTGGAAACATGTATGAAGAAGTACACCCCTGCAGGGTTATCATCATCTATTCGAATAGCCGTGTCCGCGGAAAAGGACTTCTGGGTTGCTTATATCAGTTCATAGACAAGTGAAAGTGGATACTTTAAAATGCGCAAGATAAGCGTGAGTGCTATGGATGGCGTTCTCGTAGGGGGACGGGAGCGAATCCATAGTGGTGTATTGATATGGTGAATATGTGGACTCGTGTGCGCCACCTCAAAAGAGTTACTTGCAGTCGTAGTTCAGGATAGCCACCGAGTCAAAGCTGGCTTGCTGCAGTTAAACCCCACCATCCCCTTTGTTGATAATGAAGCATATGTAGTTAGTTCTGATGTAAGTCTTGCTGGGTACATTTGTACTCACGTTTGCCTATTTATGTTTTTGCAGAGAGACTTCGGTCTCGCTAGTAGTTCCGCATGGACTTCGACGTTTAGCTTGTTACCTCAGCTACGATCTTGTGCCCTCGGCAGGATCTGATAGATAGTCAGGCTTCTCAGCCTTTTTCATTTATAGATGTATGTACCCAGACATGATAGCTTCTGCTTGTGCTTTGATTTGTATGCTCTGAATGTTGGGTCATGAGACCCCTGTTTGTAATATCTCGCTCCTCGGAGCCTATTGAATAAATTACTTGAGTTGTAGAGTCATGTTGTGATGCCATGTTGTGTTTGCACATATCGAGCATATTGTGTGTATGTTATTGAAATGCTTGGTATGTGTGGGATCTGACTATCTAGTTGTTTATCTTTAGTAGCCTCTCTTATCGGGAAATGTCTCCTAGTGTTTCCACCGAGCCATGGTAGCTTGCTACTGCTCCGGAACACTTAGGCTGGCCGGCATGTGTCCTTCTTCGTTCCTGTGTCTGTCCCTTCGGGGAAATGTCACGCGATGAATACCGGAGTCCTGTTAGCCCGCTACAGCCCGGTTCACCGGAGTCCTGCTAGCCCAGTGCTACAGCCTGGATTCACTCGCTGATGACCGACACGTTCGATGCTGGGTCATGGATGCCTGTCCCTGTAAGTCTGTGCCACTTTGGGTTTACGACTAGCCATGTCAGCCCGGGCTCCTTATCATATGGATGCTAGCGACACTGTCATATACGTGTGCCAAAAGGCGCAAACGGTCCCGGGCTAAGGTAAGGCGACACCCGTGGGAATACAGTGCGTGAGGCCGCAAAGTGATATGAGGTGTTACACGCTAGATCGATGTGGCATTGAGTCGGGGTCCTGACATATGGAATCACTGGAATTCCTACTACGGTTGCGGGGCGCGGGGATCGTGAGAAGAGCGGGACCAGCAGACAGCACAAAGGGAATTTACCCAAAGATGCGTAAAATCCTACGATCCTGCTTTGGTAGATGTATTTAGTGTTCTGGAGCACTTGAACTAGCTCTGGGTGCTGCTAGGTTCGAAAGAGCCTTATCCTTCTCCAGTGCGCAATGGGCCTCCTTTTATAGGCGAAAGGGGCTGCCATAGTGGCACGCGGGAGGTGTAAAGTGCTACAGCGCTATGAGCTTATCACTGGTATTACAGGACAAAGCACATTTAATGCGAGGCTTAGATGTCCCTTCACTTTATCGGGGACAGGGGCGAGGCCCATCCCGTCCGTTGCCACTCCTCCTTGCTTTGACACGCGCCCTGGCCAGTGATGCATGCGGTGCCATGTAGGTAGGCAGGCAGCTGAGGTGGTCGCGGTGGTGGAGACTCCACGAAGGGCTGCGTGTTTCCATGCAGGTGCCTGCCCAGCGGGTTGAGTCGGCAGCTGGATGCGAACGGCAGCAGAGACTTAGCTGGCGCGGGCCTGGCAGTGGCCCAGCGGTTGCCTCTCGCGAGGGTCTTGTCGAGTGGCCCGGCAAGGGTCTTGCCGGGTGGCCCGGCAAGGGTCTTGCCGTGGCGCACTGGCGTCCCAGGCAAGGATCTTGCCGAGGGTCTTGTGGGTGTCTTCGGTGAGGATCTTGGTGAGGATTGTTGCCTTCCTATCCTCATTTGATCTTGACTATTCTTTGTCTTCACAAAGATCTGCATGCCACCACGGAGGTGCCTCCCGAGCCCTATCCCAATGCGTTTGTCTAGCGTTTGTGGGCTCAAAGGTGGCTTGCTCAGCTGGTGTGGGCCGGGGCCACCGAGGCTGCCCCGGCAAGGGTTCTTGCCGGGGAAACTACTTTGTCCATCCGATCTTTGTGGCCTTCGTCCTTGTTGTTGCTTTGTTTGTCTTGTGCCTTCGGCTTCTCTCCGGCTTCCCTTTCCTGCCCTGTTATGCGTGGCCGTGGCGGGTGGCTCTGACTGCCCGTGCGCAAGTAAAGGGGTCAAAAGCAGAGCACCTACTTTTGTACACCGACGGGAGCCCCCGGGCCTGGGCCATACATAAGCGCAGCACGTTGTTGGGCTAGGCCTAGAACGGTGCGCGGGTAGTTCAGGCAGATTTTACCGCGGTAACTGCTCCGTCCGCTGCGCTTATCCACGACCCGCGTTGAACGCACGACCTGGGGGTCGTGTGCGCCCGTGTGACGTGGGAGGCATGCGTGGGACAGCATTCGCACGCATGCGTCATATCGCAGTTAATGGGAAAGGAGGCGGCCCGCGCCTTCCCCATAAAAAGGAATAACCGCGGGCGCGCTGCTCACTTTACCCCCCCCCCCCTTGCGCCTTTCTTCAATCTTAGAACCACCGCCCCCTTTCTTCCTTCTTCTCGAGCCTCTTTGCCTTCGTCCATCACTGACATGCCTCTGCCATCCCCTGCTCTTTCGCTTCCCGCAGTCGCCATGGCGCCCAAGTCCACAAAAAGCAAGGGAGCAGCGAAGGACACCGGGGTGACGAAGCAGCCGGAGAGCGAGCTGGTGGCGTGACGGGCACAGTCTGCTTACTTCCCCTCGACGGTCGGCATGCCCGAACTCCGGGAGATGTTCAAGGACCTGTTGGGAGTGAAGACGGGGGGAGAGAAGACGGGGCATCCAGCCACGCACGTCGTCCCTGCCAGCGCCGGGCCTTTCACAAATCGGTACCCCTTCTTCTTTGACTATTTATCCTGCCGGCTCTGTCCCCCCTTTTCTGATTTCATCAAGGACATCATGCACACCTACGGCTTCTGACTCTTGGATTTGACCCCGAATGCCGTGGCGTGCATGGCTCTCTTCGCACATCTCTGCAAGGGCTTCGTCGGGGTGCACCCCAGCACGACGCTCTTCTGCCATTACTTCTCCGTTCGGATTCAAAAAGGGGGCACCATTGCTGGCTGCGTCGCTTGGATCCCGAGGGCCAAGGGGGCATACCCGGACGGTGCCACGAAGGAGAGGTGGGAAGAATGGCGGGGCCAGTGGTGCTGGATTGAGGAGGAGGACCCGCCAGCATTCTGCAAGGTTCGTCAGAAGCCGCCGGTCCGCGGGGGCGATTGGGGCAACGGCGACACCGACGACGTGAAGCTTACGGACGCCACCTCCAGGATTCTTCGGCTGACCCAGGCCGGGCTCACCCTCGAAATGATCGGGGCGGACTTCATCCGCCGCCGGATTGCCCCTCTGCACGACAAGGGGAGGCCGGCCTGGCTCTTTGTGAACGCCGCTGACATCATGAGGCTCCGCCCCGGCCTCGACAACAACCTGACGGTGCTGAGGCACGCCCATCTCTGCCAACGGATCTTCCAACTCAAGGTTGACGACGAGGGCGATGTCGAGCGGTCCGGGAAGCTTGCCAGGGCCGCCGCGAAGGCCGGCAAGGTCGACAAGGAGCCCGTTTTCAAGCTGCTGGTAGGAGTGGTCCCGCTGACCAACAACTCTCGCCGGAATGAGATCATTGCCATGATGCGGCTCTTCAACGCGCATGGCCTTGACCCGAACTGGGTTGAGCCGGACGGGCTCGTGGTGTAGGAGTTCTTCGACACCTTGCATGAGGTTTACGTCACCGCCGAGATGCGGGTTATCCAGGACACCTCTCCGGCGGAGCTGGACTATATCGCCGCCAGGGTGGAGGAGGCGAGGCTTGCTGAGGAGGAGGAAAAGCTCGTCAGGGAGGCTGGCAGCATCCGTGGCATCATGGACAAGGCCGCGTCGGAGGTGGAGGAGGGGGAGCTCGCCCGGTGGGCAGCTGCCGCTGGGGAGGCCAGTGGCACCGACACCAGGGCTCACTCGTTGAAGACACCGCCGACGGGTCGTCGTCGGAGGAGGGCGAGGGGGCAAAGACCGCGACCATCGATCCTCCGATCGCCAGAAGGGCGGGTCCTCCGGCGGGCCATCTTCGGCGAGCCGGTCCACCTTGACTGGGCCGCGCAGTTGTGGCAAGGCCAGGAAGCGCCCGTGCGCCAGACGAGGGCGGTGGCGATGAAGAAAACGACGAAAGCCGTGGCATTGAAGAAGAAGACATCTGCTTCTTCATCGTCCAAGCACGCCCGGACGCCATCGCCTCCCCCCTCACCGGCAAACATTTGCGCGGGTATTGCGTTTGACTTCGGGCCTCTCAGCCCGGTGAGAGACTTTGGGCCTCTTAGCCCGGAGAGAAAAAGGAAAGCAACAGAGGAGGAGGAGGAAGATAACAAAGAGTAAGCTTCTGCTTTCCTCCCTCATTCCTTACACTTCCCTCGATGGCGTTGCTCACTTGTCTTCATCTTGCAGGGATGTGGAGACGCTGGCCTAGAGGATAAAGAGGGCCAAGATTTCGGCAAGTGGCCAGCCCCTGGCAGGCACCTCCTGTACGCCACTAGTGGTTTCGAGCATCCCGGACAACAGCCCCCAGCCCAGCCCCCAGCGTGAGTCCATCACCCACCCTCTATCAACGTGCGTCATGTGCGATGCTTCAGTGTTAACCATGCCGTGGATCCAGGAGGGGAGCAGCACCAAAGGGATCCATAGAGGGCTTCTCCGATCATGCCACCTCCGTCAACTACACCGCCCCAAGGGGCGTCCCCAGCAAGGGCACGGAGCACCGAGGTCGTGCACACGGATGAGGGGGAGGAGAACGCAGGCGCCAACGGCTTTTCCTCGACTCAGACCTTGGCGGAGAAGGGGCTTCCGCGTCTCGGCCCGGCACGGGTAAGCCACTCTTTCTCCACTTCTGCTTGTGTTCTTTCTTTCCTCTTTTCCTTACTGGCTTTCGATCTTGGTTCCGTCCCATCTCCTTCTTGGCATCCAGACCCCTCCTCGGTGGGTTCAGAGGATGTCGACACCACCATCAAGGACATCGCCACGGATGCTGTGGCGGAGGAGGAGAAGATTGCTGCTGAGGAGAGTGCCGAGGGCGCTGCTGAGGACCCCGCCAAGGGGCCCGCCGAAGAGGCCGGCAAGGCCGGCAAGGCTGCTACCGAGGAGGTGGTGTTTGACGACCTGCCCTCCTGCTCCACCGCTTCTGGCTCCGGTAGGTACTTGAGGGTAAGCGACGACCTCTTCGTCCATCTTCTTGTCGCGTCGAGCACCAGGGCTCCCTTTGAGGGATTGGTGTTCGACGAGAAGGCGCTCGCCGCCGCCGGGCTCGAGGTTGTCGATGAGCCGGGCACCGGTGGCGCCGGCTCCCAGGAGGAGCGGCTGCTCTAGGCCATGGGTGCCAGCTTGTGGAAGCTTCAGGCGCTCCACCGCGCCCGCCTAGACAAGGCCAAGTCCAGGGCGGCGGTGGTGGAGAAGGCGGAGGAGGACTTTGGAGGGCACGTCGCCGAGGTGAAAGACTGGTTCCGCCAGGCCTAGGACGAACTGAAGGCCGCCCAAGGCGAGCTGGCCAACCATGAGGTGGAGCTCACCCTAAAGCTGGCCGATGTCGATAAGGCCTAGGAGACCGCTAAGAGATTGGCCGATGAAGCCGAAGCCGCTCAGACCCAGCATGAGGCCGCGCTGAAAACCCAGGAAGAGGACCTTGCCGTGCACGAGGAGAGGCTTGCCGCCATGTTCCGTGGCAAGGACGAAGAGGTGGGCAAGCTCGTCCTACAGCGGACCCAAGAGCTGGAGCGGAGGCATCAGGAAGCACTCAATGCCCAGGCTCAGGCCCACGCTGGCAGGGTGAAGGAGCTGGAGGGGCAAGCTCTGAAGCTGGCCCAGGAAAAGGATACACTCAACGGCGCTCTGACGATGGCGTAGGGCGAGGTCATCAGCAAGGCCGGAGAACTCTCCAAAGCCAAAAACTCCATCAGCAACCTCAAGCTGAAGCTGGGAGATCTCGAGAGGACGCTGTCGAAGGCCAGAACCCGGGAGGGGATCCTGACCAAGGAGCTGGCAACAGAGAAGCAACGGTGGATAAACAAGACCGCCAACCTCGAGGACCACGTGGAGGGCGAGAAGCCTCGGCTCGATCGCCTTGCCGTTGTTGCAAACCCGGCCGCCGATCAGCTGGCCATTATGGCGATGCCGGAGATGAGCTATGCCCCAGAGGCGAACCTGAGCCCCAATGCCAACCTGACCATATATTTTGAGTAGGTCCTCGGCGCCCTGAGGCGTCTTCATTCCAACCGGGCGGCCTCCCTAGCCGAGGAATCCCGAATATTCTGCCGAGGGACCATGACCAGGGTGCTCACCAAGATTGCGCACTGGTACCCAGACCTCGACTTCGGAGCTGTTCTAAAGAGCTTGCCGGAGGATGCCAACATCGCGGCGCTCAATGAGTGTATCCAGCCCATCCTCAGCCGCATCAACAAAATCAAGAGGATGGAGGGCCAGCGCTGGGACTAGGCACCCCGTTCTCCATCGCTGCTACAGGTTTATGACGAAGACTGTGCTATCTTTAGTTAGAACCGCGGCGGCAATTTGTGTAATATAACTCTGTAGTGCCCCTGAAACTATGCATGTTATTTTCCTGTTCGATTTTCCTTTGTATGTCCACCCCACGTCGACTGGGTAAGCTTGCCGGCACGTAAACCCAGGGCGGCGCTTTGAGGACGGAACCTCATTAGCCTGCTGGGTGTGCTTGTTGCCGGGCGAAGCACCTGCCGCCCTTGGCGCGGCCGCCTGATCTGTCGAGCTTGACTCGAATCAGAACCGAGAGCGTTGCTGATGGCGAAAGGTTATGTCAGGACCCCGACTCAATGCCACATCGATCTATCATGTAACACCTCATATCACTTTGCGACCTCACGCACGGTATTCCCACGGGTGTCGCCTTACCTTTGTCCGGGACCGTTTGCGTCTTTTGGCACACGTATATGATAGTGTCGCTAGCATCCATATGATAAGGAGCCCGGGCTGACATGGCTAGTCGTAAACCCAAAGTGGCACAAACTTACAGGGACAGGCATCCATGACCCAACATCGAACGTGTCGGTCATCAGCGAGTGAATCCAGGCTGTAGCACTGGGCTAGCAGGACTCCGGTATTCACCGCGTGACATTTCCCCGAAGGGACAGACACAGGAACAAAGAAGGACACATGTCGGCCAGCCTAAGTGTTCCGGTGCAGTAGCAAGCTACCATGGCTCAGTGGAAACACTAGGAGACATTTCCCGGTAAGAGAGGCTACTAAAGATAAACAACTAGATAGTCAGATCCCACACATACCAAGCATTCCAATAACATACACACAATATGCTCGATATGTGCAAATACAACATGGCATCACAACATGACTCTACAACTCAAGTATTTAATCAATAGGCTCCGAGGAGCGAGATATTACAAACAGGGGTCTCACGACCCAACATTCAGAGCATACAAATCAAAGCACAAGCAGAAGCTATCATGTCTGGGTACAGACATCTATAAATGGAAAAGGCTGAGAAGCCTGACTATCTACCAAATCCTGCCGAGGCACAAGATCGTAGCTGAGGTAACAAGCTAAACGTCGAAGTCCACGCGGAACTACTAGTGAGACCGAAGTCTCTCTGCAAAAACATAAAATAGGCAAACGTGAGTACAAATGTACCCAGCAAGACTTACATCAGAACTAACTACATATGCATCATTATCAACCAAGGGGATGGTGGGGTTTAACTACAGCAAGCCAGCTTTGACTCGGTGGCTATCCTAAACTACGACTGCAAGTAACTCTTTTGAGGTGGCGCACACGAGTCCACATATTCACCATATCAATACACCACTATGGATCCGCTCCCGTCTCCCTACGAGAACGCCATCCATAGCACTCACACTTATCTTGCGTATTTTAGAGTATCCACTTTCACTTGTCTATGAACTGATATAAGCAACCCAGAAGTCCTTTACCGCGGACACGGCTATTCGAATAGATGATATCAACCCTGCAGGGGTGTACTTCTTCATACATGTTTCCACCACTTAGCGTCTGCACACGACATGTGCTCGGCAGACTTCAAGCGAAAGCCGACGTGGGTGTAGACCACGACCTACCTAAACACTCAAGTCTCTAGTCCAGGTTTATCGCCTATTCGGGTTCCATCCATGAGGAGATCCGGCCGGAGTTTCGCTCACAGCCCCAAACGATGTGAACAGGGTTCCGTGACACCAAACGGGCGCCCGGTATACCCGGCCACGTGCCTACCGCATCACAGCCCACCCCTACGGTCAGCGCTGTCCACGGCCTCCAGCATACTACAAGCACCAGAAACTACTTGCAACTCCTGGATAGAGGACAAGGGTGAATAAGAAGTCGAGCGGGGTCATATTTCAGGGCCCAATGTATGGTAGTAGCTGAATCATGGATCACAAACACAGAACTCAGTTCCTGAGGACGACTTCAATGAGACAACCCACCATGTCTACATGGCCTTTCACCGATACCTTTTACCAAATCGTGTTCACACACTTAGCTCACACATAGTAGGACATGTTCACACACCTCTGATTCATCCCCGATGAATCAGACCTGACTCAACTCTAAGCAGTAGCAATCATGACAAACAAACATGAATGAGTAGGCACAACAGGGCTCAAACAACTCCTACTCATACTAGTGGGTTTCATCTATTTACTGTGGAATGACAGGTCATGCAAAGGATAAAGGGGTTCAGCTACCGCAGCAAGTAACAGATGAATCGTTGTTGTCCTAATGCAGTAAAAGAGAGCAGGAGCGAGAGAGTGGGATTGTATCGGAATGAACAAGGGGGTTTTGCTTGCCTGGCACTTCTGAAGATAATATAGTTCTTCATCGGTGTCATCGATCACATCGCTGGTACACGTCTATCGAGAGGGGACAATTACCGGCAAACAAGGAAGAACGCAATCAATGCAATGCGACAATATGATGCATGAATGTGACATGGCAATATGATGTGATTTGTGCTGATGCAACTAAACCAGATTAAATGAAGTTGGTTTGAATCCAGGATTCAAATTCAAACTCCACATGTGGTTATTTAAATGCCATTTAATTGAATTGTGCTAAACAGCAGCTATAAGTAGTTCTAACATGCATGAAAATGGTATAGATGGATAGATTGGATTTTTCTGATAATTTTTCATATATAAATTATTTCATTTGGAGTTACGGTTAATTTTCTATGATTTATTGAAGTTTTAGCTATTTCTAGAATTTCCTGATTATTAATAAAATAAATTAAATTCCAGAAAAGGAATATTGCGTCAGCATGGCATCATGCTGACCTCAGCAGAGTCAACAGGGGCTGGTCCGGGTCAAACTGACCTGTGGGCCCTGCGTGTCAGTGTCTGGACTAACTAACCTAAATAAAATTAACCCTAACTAACTTGGTTAGCCGGGCGGGGCCCGCATGTCAGTGGGAGAGAGGGGAGAGTCAAACCGGGCACTGGGGTCAACCCACGCCGGTCAAGGGTCAACGGTCGCCGGCGTTTAGCCGACGGCGAGCCCGACGCGGCGGCGAGAGTGGTTTTGGCCGTTTCGGCAACCAAACGAGCCGCGGAGGGTGGCTATGGGTAGCTGGGAACATGCCGCAACTTCTGGTGGAGTCGGTTGGGGTCGGGGCGGCTGGAATCGGCGCCGGCGACGAGCTCGGCGGCGGCCGAAGCTCGGGTGCAAGTGGGGATGGGGCTGCGGTGCGCAAACGAGCGCAGCGAGGTGGCTCGGAGGCTCTACGCGATGCGGGGAGCACATTGGGCGCATGCCTGGGACCAAATGGTCACCGGAGCATCACCGGCGACGAGTGCGGGCGGCGGCGCGTGCGGTTGGATGTGGTGCGGCAGCTACAGCGTGCGAGAGAGGGAGCGGAGAGGGGGAGCAGGAGCAGGAGCTCACGGCGATGACGACGGAACGCTCGGCGAGGTCGGGGACGGCCCGGGGCCGACGAATTTGACGGTGATGGCCGGCGGGTCCGAGGTAGAAGACGAGCCCGGTGAGGTCGTTCGGGGGCTTCTGGAGGGGCGTGGCTCGGTGAGATGGGTCGAGGACGGAGTGGCGGAGCTTGTGGGCTAGTCGGGGAAGCGAGGGAGGCCCGGTGGCCGTGGTGGCAGTGGACGGCGGCGACGAGCGCGCTCGGGCGCGAGAGGGGGAGAGCAGAGAAGGGAGAAGGGGTCGGGAGAGAGTGAGAGAGAGGAGCGAGGGGGCTGCGTGGCTTCACTCGAAGAGGCCAGGGCGAATCGGCAAGCAGGAGGTGGCCGGGGCGGCGTCGGCGCTCGCCACGCCTCGCCTCTGTCCTTCTGGCGAGGGAGGAAGATGATAGGGGAGGGAGGCGGCGGTGGGCTGGGCCGGAACGGAAGCTGGGCCGGCTCTGCTGCAGGTGAGCACCAGGTAAGTGGCTGGGCTGCTGGTGGGCTACCAGGTAAGGCCAGGTAAGTTGCTCTGTTTTATATTTCTGTTCTGTTTTCTATTTTTTTTAAATAGTGTTTTGCCACTGTTGAATTTAAAAATAATCCAAACAATGCCAAAAACTCCTCTGAATATTTTTGTTTTGCTAGATGGACTTTTCCAAAAGCTCATAAAATATTTCAGGGGTATTTGAAATTATATTCTAATTATATGAATATAATTCAAATTCAAATAGCTAATGATTTAAATTCAAACTCCCAAAAATAAATCCTTAAAAATGTTCAATATTTTTGGTTTGGATCAAAACCCTTGCCAAAAATATTAAACATCTAAGAAGAGCATTTTGGAACAATGAATGAGATTTTAGGGTTTTTGCCCTTTTTTTTATTTAGAGTTTTGAGGCTTCCAAAGTTCCTCAGTTCAAGTTTCAAAATTTAAACATGATGCAAACACCAGGCAGCACCAGAGGCTAGGGATGTGACAACTCGCCCCCACTAAACAAGAATCTCGTCCCGAGATTCAAGCGTAGGGTAGGATGAAGGGGAACGCAACTAACGCAATCTTCACGATCCAACTTGCACTTCATAGGAACGTTGATTTGATCACAATCTTTGTCTTGATGTCTTGCTCTGAGAACTCTAGCTAACATGACAACGAGAGGGAAAAAAAGATTCTGGAAGGATCGATCTTCTCAAAGGTCGAACAACTCACGGAATGAGACATAGAACCATCTCTCAGGTTGAGACACGAGATACACATCAAGAGGGGTGGAAAGAAACGGATGACGAAGGTTCACTAGGTGGACAACAATTCCACACTTAAGAAGGTGGTAAACGATTGTCCACGTAGCGAGGAGTTGAGTTGCCATGATACCACGACGAAACATCCTGGAGGAGGGTGATTCGTAGATTATTTCCTTAAGTGGCAAAAAGAATTACCTTTGATTCAGAGATCATTGAAAACCTTTATACCAGCCTAAGGCAATTCTCAAGCGATCGTTTGGCGGGGGTCGGTAGAATGGCATACTCGGACTTGGATGATGTGGATTACCTTGTTGAAGACAATGTAATGGATGAATTTGCTTATCACCGGAAATGGAAGAGACCCATGGTAGAATGGCACATTGGCGGTGCAAGCTAGGAACAAAATGCAAATGCTGGGAATGATTCTGGTAACTAGGGAAGAACCCAACAATAGAGAGTGGATTCACTGTTTGAAAAGGTCATAGCATTGCCGAGGAAACTGAGAGGAATCCCAGTTAGAGCCGATGATAACACGTAGCGCTTGTGTGTGCTCTCAAGAACTTGAGCATTTCCATAATCATCAAGGTTTTACCAACATCCGTGTCAAGGATCCTGGCAACACAACTTGCTACCATGATGAATGATGATGGATGATGCAAATGAAAAGGAAGATAACACTTTCTCAGATTTCACCCTAGCAATGCCAAGGAAAGAAAATCTGGATGATCGACCGAGAGACATTTAGCACTCCGCTTCTAATGTTCTCCTTGATGTGCTAGTGTATCCCATTCATAGATATGGTTTGATAACTAGAACATCAAGTAAAAGGTCGGACTTCGGGAGCAATAGAATCCATAAGGAACAGTTACGGAGGTAAATCCTACGAAATCCTTATGGGGAGGTGGCCAACTTCTTCAATCAAGATACTACAATAATAGGTCTTTCGGCTGGGTGGTGCTGGCCACGACATCCACTTTACCAGTTATCGAGGAACCAATATTATAGTTCTTGGGGAAATGTTCCAGCCATCATATCTGCCTGAGATTCAGATCTGGTTGGTGTCAGGATATTCCAGACTCATCGAGTCTAGGAAGAAAAATGAAAGTTTGCAACACAAATCGACGAGATGACGTTGCGGGATTCTCGGGAGATGAACTACGATAGCAAGCTCCAAAACATGAGCTGGTTCTGCTACAAACATGTGAACACGTTGTCCCAGACAAGCATGCCCACATGGTAGTCTTACAATAAAACACTACCGAGTTCTGGTTGGGAACCATCAGCGAGGATATCGAAGTTCTTTCATAAGTCCGGATTCGCTCTTATGAAGATACTCCTTCTCCTTGAACAAATCAGTCAGTGCCTTGGTGTGCTAGGATACACATATGGAATGAAGGTTGCAAGTCTCCAGACCATAGAATACTTCGCACGTGTGCATGACTGACTTGCGATGATTCCAGAGGAAGCAACATTGACTTTCTCGAGTCCACGGCGGCAACTTGCATCAAATGCACATGAACTAGAGGAAGTCACTTCTTACATCCGAACATATGCTTCATGAGCTAGCATGAACAAATGCTTTCAAAAGTTTCCAATACTAGCTTAATGTTCAGCAAAATTATGGAGAAGACAAGGATGTTGTCAATGGGCACAACAACAATTCATCTGGGTTTCCTTTTAAAAGGAATTCCATAGTTAAGTGAACAAGTGATAGCATTGGTCATACCCAAAAGATATAATGGTGTATGCTCGAGGGATCAACCACGAGTAAGACAATATTACGAATATCATTGGTTCTGGTCTGATTGGATGATAGCCCATACTCCAATCAAAGGTTGGATAAAAATGATAGGTCCATTAACTGATCACGAGGTTCAGTCGATGAAAATATCAGCTTTCTTCAACACATACAAGACATCCCTTATAATGAACTATATCGGACAAGCTTCTATCTTCCAACTCTCCAAGTTGATGCATAGCTTAACCAACTAGCTCAGGGGTATCCAACACGGATTCTTGGAGAAAGGGTGGTTTACAGGATAAACCAACTTGATCACGAGCTCAACATAACAGTCAGGTGACAACCTGGTGATACTTTCGAGAAGATATCCGGAAAATCACGAACCACCGATATGTTACTAAGATCGAGGACAATCCTGCTTTTCAGGGCAAGACGATATGATCAATAGGGAAAGGATTTGAAATAATCCTAACTCATCGATCGAGGAGTGAACCAGGAGAATGGACTAGGTAGAACGATCAATCTTAGAATGATGATTCACTAACCAACATGCTAAGAATGAAATTATTGTCCTTTAACTACCAAACAACGGAGTTGCTAGCAGTATTGATTTCACACATCACGACTCACTTGTCGACATTCCGGTTGCATCAACACGAAGACCGAGGAATGACTAATGATGGTGAGAAGTATCACTGTGTCAAGAGTTCATAGGATGGTGTGCAATTCCCATGACATTCTTGATATAAAGATGGTAATACTCCAAGGTAGAACAGAGCAAAAGCTGGATTGGCATTTTGATCTGCGGAGTACAATTGTTTTGACCCAATCCTAGATATGGATGAGGTACTGGAGTTTGTTTCTCCTAGTCATTCCGGAATAGAATGGCTTGACGGACCACAAGAGTAATAGGTATCGATGAACGATTGCACGCATACTCTTGACTATCAATTGATAAACGAGGGTCAGAAGACAACTAAAGGGGGACAACTCAAAGGAACATACGATTTTCTGAGTTGAGGATGCATGGTTTAGCATGTCGAACGAAGTTCAACATATTTCTTCCGAATAACCCATGCAGAAAGGTAGAACTGGTAGAGCCACAATATATAATGGAGAACTCATCAAGAATAATCCTGTTGTGATATTTCAGTTCAACGAGGAACTTCTGCCATAAGTAGTTCATGGTATTTGGAAGAAGAAGATACCACGGACTTCAAGGAGTATCGCAAAGGTTACTAATATCCTAAAGGCACTAGCAATTACTATCAACATGAAGTAGGTAGAGTGAATCTCGGGTTCAAGAACCCAGGAACAGAATACCTATTACTAAGTAGCATCATAGGATGCTTTCGAGAATGATGGCCAGAATCATCACACTGGGAACACAAATCATGGCTAAATTACTAGATGATACCCTAAGACACCTAGGGTCATAATAATATCTCCAACATATATGTCAAGGTAACAGAGTACCTCAACTCACTGATTAGTGTGGTTAATCTGGCCCAAAGGAACATTGAAACGGGAGGAAGGAATTTGCAAGTGCATCAGACTGTTTAGAGACCTGAGATGACTCGGACAGCATAACGGCTGTAAATGCTCAAAAAGATTTGAAACATGCTACAAAAATGGTGGCATAGCCACTCAGAGGCACAATATCAAGGTTTGGAGATCAACAGTTAACATACAGAAGTAGTAGGAACTGAACTCAAGCTTAAATCCAACAATCTTATAAGTCTACGGATTAGTAACACGTGATCCTGATAGAAAGAAGAGATAGCCTAGTTCTTAATCCCCGTAGGTAAGATAAGATGACTCAGATCAGAAGGGCATAAAGTATAAGGAGTAAAAAGAGCCTTACGTTCCATCCCACAATTAATTCCCTTATATAACTAAAGAATTTCTAGACTCAACTTTGACCAGTTTGGCTTGGTAATCCTACAGGCAGTCAAGCTCTGATACCAACGCTGTCAGGACCCCGACTCAATGCCACATCGATCTAGCATGTAACACCTCATATCACTTTGCGACCTCACGCACGGTATTCCCACGGGTGTCGCCTTACCTTTGTCCGGGACCGTTTGCGTCTTTTGGCACACGTATATGATAGTGTCGCTAGCATCCATATGATAAGGAGCCCGGGCTGACATGGCTAGTCGTAAACCCAAAGTGGCACAAACTTACAGGGACAGGCATCCATGACCCAACATCGAACGTGTCGGTCATCAACGAGTGAGTCCAGGCTGTAGCACTGGGCTAGTAGGACTCCGGTATTCACCGCGTGACATTTCCCCGAAGGGACAGACACAGGAACGAAGAAGGACACATGCCGGCCAGCCTAAGTGTTCCGGAGCAGTAGCAAGCTACCATGGCTCAGTGGAAACACTAGGAGACATTTCCCGGTAAGAGAGGCTACTAAAGATAAACAACTAGATAGTCAGATCCCACACATACCAAGCATTCCAATAACATACACACAATATGCTCGATATGTGCAAATACAACATGGCATCACAACATGACTCTACAACTCAAGTATTTAATCAATAGGCTCCGAGGAGCGAGATATTACAAACAGGGGTCTCACGACCCAACATTCAGAGCATACAAATCAAAGCACAAGCGGAAGCTATCATGTCTGGGTACAGACATCTATAAATGGAAAAGGCTGAGAAGCCTGACTATCTACCAAATCCTGCCGAGGCACAAGATCGTAGCTGAGGTAACAAGCTAAACGTTGAAGTCCACGCGGCACTACTAGTGAGACCGAAGTCTCTCTGCAAAAACATAAAATAGGCAAACATGAGTACAAATGTACCCAGCAAGACTTACATCAAAACTAACTACATATGCATCATTATCAACCAAGGGGATGGTGGGGTTTAACTACAGCAAGCCAGCTTTGACTCGGTGGCTATCCTAAACTACGACTGCAAGTAACTCTTTTGAGGTGGCGCACACGAGTCCACATATTCACCATATCAATATACCACTATGGATCCGCTCCCGTCTCCCTACGAGAACGCCATCCATAGCACTCACACTTATCTTGCGTATTTTAGAGTATCCACTTTCACTTGTCTATGAACTGATATAAGCAACCCAGAAGTCCTTTACCGCGGACACGGCTATTCGAATAGATGATATTAACCCTGCAGGGGTGTACTTCTTCATACATGTTTCCACCACTTAGCGTCTGCACACGACATGTGCTCGGCAGACTTCAAGCGAAAGCCGACGTGGGTGTAGACCACGACCTACCTAAACACTCAAGTCTCTAGTCCAGGTTTATCGCCTATTCGGGTTCCATCCATGAGGAGATCCGGCCGGAGTTTCGCTCACAGCCCCAAACGATGTGAACAGGGTTCCGTGACAAGAAACGGGCGCCCGGTATACCCGGCCACGTGCCTACCGCATCACAGCCCACCCCTACGGTCAGCGCTGTCCACGGCCTCCAGCATACTACAAGCACCAGAAACTACTTGCAACTCCTGGACAGAGGACAAGGGTGAATAAGAAGTCGAGCGGGGTCATATTTCAGGGCCCAATGTATGGTAGTAGCTGAATCATGGATCACAAACACAGAACTCAGTTCCTGAGGACGGCTTCAATGAGACAACCCACCATGTACTCCTACATGGCCTCTCACCGATACCTTTTACCAAATCGTGTTCACACACTTAGCTCACACATAGTAGGACATGTTCACACACCTCTGATTCATCCCCGATGAATCAGACCTGACTCAACTCTAAGCAGTAGCAGGCATGACAAACAAACATGAATGAGTAGGCACAACAGGGCTCAAACAACTCCTACTCATACTAGTGGGTTTCATCTATTTACTGTGGAATGACAGGTCATGCAAAGGATAAAGGGGTTCAGCTACCGCAGCAAGTAACAGATGAATCGTTGTTGTCCTAATGCAGTAAAAGAGAGCAGGAGCGAGAGAGTGGGATTGTATCGGAATGAAAAAGGAGGTTTTGCTTGCCTGGCACTTCTGAAGATAATATAGTTCTTCATCGGTGTCATCGATCACATCGCCGGTACACGTCTATCGAGAGGGGACAATTACCGGCAAACAAGGAAGAACGCAATCAATGCAATGCGACAATATGATGCATGAATGTGACATGGCAATATGATGTGATTTGTGCTGATGCAACTAAACCAGATTAAATGAAGTTGGTTTGAATCCAGGATTCAAATTCAAACTCCACATGTGGTTATTTAAATGCCATTTAATTGAATTGTGCTAAACAGCAGCTATAAGTTGTTCTAACATGCATGAAAATGGTATAGATGGATAGATTGGATTTTTCTGATAATTTTTCATATATAAATTATTTCATTTGGAGTTACGGTTAATTTTCTATGATTTATTGAAGTTTTAGCTATTTCTGGAATTTCCTGATTATTAATAAATTAAATTAAATTCCAGAAAAGGAATATTGCGTCAGCATGGCGTCATGCTGACCTCAGCAGAGTCAACAGGGGCTGGTCCGGGTCAAACTGACCTGTGGGCCCTGCGTGTCAGTGTCTGGACTAACTAACCTAATTAAAATTAACCCTAACTAACTTGGTTAGCCGGGCGGGGCCCGCATGTCAGTGGGAGAGAGGGGAGAGTCAAACCGGGCAGTGGGGTCAACCCACGCCGGTCAAGGGTCAACGGTCGCTGGCATTTAGCCGACGGCGAGCCCGACGCGGCAGCGAGAGTGGTTTTGGCCGTTTCGGCAACCAAACGAGCCGCGGAGGGTGGCTATGGGTAGCTGGGAACATGCCGCAACTTCTGGTGGAGTCGGTTGGGGTCGGGGCGGCCGGAATCAGCGCCGGCGACGAGCTCGGCGGCGGCCGAAGCTCGGGTGCAAGTGGGGATGGGGCTGCGGTGCGCAAACGAGCGCGGCGAGGTGGCTTGGAGGCTCTACGCGATGCGGGGAGCGCGTTGGGCGCATGCCTGGGACCAAATGGTCACCGGAGCATCACCGGGCGACGAGTGCGGGCGGCGGCGCGTGCGGTTGGATGTGGTGCGGCAGCTACAGCGTGCGAGAGAGGGAGCGGAGAGGGGGAGCAGGAGCAAGAGCTCACGGCGATGACGACGGAACGGTCGGCGAGGTCGGGGACGGTCCGGGGCCGACGAATTTGACGGTGATGGCCGGCGGGTCCGAGGTAGAAGACGAGCCCGCTGAGGTCGTTTGGGGGCTTCTGGAGGGGCGTGGCTTGGTGAGATGGGTCGAGGACGGAGTGGCGGAGCTTGTGGGCTAGTCGGGGAAGCGAGGGAGGCCTGGTGGCCGTGGTGGCAGTGGACGGCGGTGACGAGCGCGCTCGGGCACGAGAGGGGGAGAGCAGAGAAGGGAGAAGGGGTCGGGAGAGAGTGAGAGAGAGGAGCGAGGGGGCTGCGTGGCTTCACCCGAAGAGGCCAGGGCGAATCGGCAAGCAGGAGGTGGCCGGGGCGGTGTCGGTGCTCGCCACGCCTTGCCTCTGTCCTTCTGGCGAGGGAGGAAGACGACAGGGGAGGGAGGCGGCGGTGGGCTGGGCCGGAACGGAAGCTGGGCCGGCTGTGCTGCAGGTGAGCGCCAGGTAAGTGGCTGGGCTGCTGGTGGGCTACCAGGTAAGGCCAGGTAAGTTGCTCTGTTTTATATTTCTGTTCTGTTTTCTATTTTTTTTAAATAGTGTTTTGCCACTGTTTTGAATTTAAAAATAATTCAAACAATGCCAAAAACTCCTCTGAATATTTTTGTTTTGCTAGATGGACTTTTCCAAAAGCTCATAAAATATTTCAGGGGTATTTGAAATTATATTCTAATTATATGAATATAATTCAAATTCAAATAACTAATGATTTAAATTCAAAGTCCCAAAAATAAATCCTTAAAAATGTTCAATATTTTTGGTTTGGATCAAAACCCTTGCCAAAAATATTAAACATCTAAGAAGAGCATTTTGGAACAATGAATGAGATTTTAGGGTTTTTGCCCTTTTTTTATTTAGGGTTTTGAGGCTTCCAAAGTTCCTCAGTTCAAGTTTCAAAATTTAAACATGATGCAAACACCAGGCAGCACCAGAGGCTAGGGATGTGACAGGTTACCCTGCCGCTCTCGACGCAATCGCTTGGACTGTTGAGTGGACTCAAAATAGAACAAGGGCGTTGTTGTTTGCATGAGGTCCCCTCTGCGTACAGGCTCTACATCCATAGGCCGAACTGTCGAGGATAATAACCTTATATTTAAGGAGAAAAACTTAAAATTTTAGCATGACTTAGCTCTCTCTTCGCCGCCTCAGCATCCTTCGCGTTAACGGGCAGCGCTGCCTTCTCCGCAGGAGCTGTGACGATGACGAACTGCTAGGCCTACCACTGGACTCGATTCTCACAATTGCGCCCCCACCCTGGCGCGCCAAAGATGTCGGTGGGAAACGACACCTATGGGATCACTGGAATCCCTACTACGGTTGCGGGGCGCGGGGATCGTGAGAAGAGCAGGACCAGCTGACAGCACAAAGGGAATTTACCCAGGTTCAGGCCGCAAAGATGCGTAAAACTCTACGATCCTGCTTTGGTGGATGTATTTAGTGTTCTGGAGCTCTTGAACTAGCTCTAGGTGCTGCTAGATTCGAAAGAGCCGAATCCTTCTCCAGTGCGCCATGGGCCTCCTTTTATACGCGAAAGGGGCTGCCACAGTGGCACACAGGAGGTGGAAAGCGCTACAGTGCTATGAGCTTATCGCTGGTATTACACGACAAAGCGCATTTAATGCGAGGCTTAGGTGTCCCTTCACTTTATTGGGGACGGGGGCGAGGCCCATCCCGTCCGTCACCGCTCCTCCTTGCTTTGACACGCACCCTGGCCAACGATGCATGCGGTGCCATGTAGGCAGGCAGGTAGCTGAGGTGGCGTGATGGTGGAGCCTCCACGAAGGGCTGCGTGTTGCCACACAGGTGCCTGCCTAGCTGGTTGCGTCGGCAACTGCATGCGAACGGCGACAGAGACTTAGCTGGCGCGGGCCTAGCAGTGGCCCCGCAATTGCCTCTGGCGAGGGTCTTGTTGGGTGGCCTGGCAGGGGTCTTGCCGGTGGCCCGGCAAGGGTCTTGCCTGGCGCGCTGGCGTCCCCAGCAAGGATCTTGCCGGGGGTGTTGTGGGTTTCTTCGGTGAGGATCTTGGTGAGGATTGTTGCCTTCCTATCCTCATTTGATCTCGACTATTCTTTGTCTTCACAAAGATCTACATGCCACCACGGAGGTGCCTCCCGAGCCCTGTCCCAATGCGTTTGTCTAGCGTTGGTGGGCCCAAAGGTGGCTCGCTCAGCTGGTGTGGGTGAGCTGCCCCGTGAAGGGTCTTGCCGGGGCCGCTGAGGCTGCCCCGGCAAGGGTTCTTGCCGGGGAAACCTGCTTCGTCCATCCGATCTTTCTGGCCTTGGTCCTTGTTGTTGCTTTGTTTGTCTTGTGCCTTCGGCTTCTTTTCGGCTTCCCTTTCCTGCCCTGTTATGCGTGGCCATGGCGGGTGGCTCTGACTGCCCGTGCACAAGTAAAGGGGTCAAAAGCAGAGCCCCAACTTTTGTACACGGACAGAAACGTGCCCCCGCCAAGTGCACGTCACCCGTTGACAACGTGCCAGAGTGTACAACAGCAAGAGATCCAAGGTTGCTGCTCCGCAAGTGGAAAAGATCCCGGCAGGGCTAGCTGGTGTTGATGGTACTTTCACCATCAGCGCCATCCTTGATGACAAATAGGAAAGCGCGCTCATTGCCTTCCTGTGGGCGAATATTGATGTGTTTGCTTGGAAACCATCTGATATCCCCGGTGTTCCTAGGGAGGTAATCGAGCACCACCTTGCTGTCTGCCCACATGTCAGAGCTGTTAAGCAGAAAGTCCGAAAGCAGGCCTTGGAGAGGCAACAATTCATTGCAGAAGAAATCAAGAAGCTTGAAGCAGCTGGTTTGGTCAGAGGAGTGCTACATCCTACTTGGCTAGCAAACCTAGTAGTAGTCCGGAAGGCGAACAGGAAGTGGAGGCTGTGCATTGACTTCACAGACCTCAACGGGGCTTGCCCAAAGGACCGGTTCCCCTTGCGCGTATTGATCAGATAGTGGATTCCACCTCAGGTTGTGATTTACTCTCATTTTTGGACGCCTTTTCTGGGTACCACCAGATCTTCATGTCAAAGGAGGACGAGGAGAAGACATCATTCATCACTCCATGTGGTACATATTGTTTCATCAGCATGCCATTTGGATTAAAGAGTGCCGGGTCAACCTTTGCAAGGGCAGTCCGGATTGGTTTTGAACCTCAGTTGCACAGAAACATTGAGGCTTATATGGATGACATTGTAATCAAAACCAAGGACAGAGCAACTCTCATCCAGGATTTGAAGGAGACGTTTACAAATCTGCGCAAGATCAACTTGAAGTTAAACCCAGAGAAATGTGTGTTTGGCGTCCCCTCCGGCAAGCTGCTTGGATACTTTTATGTTCCACAGGGGCATCGAAGCCAATCCCGACAAGATCAAGGCCATCGAGCAGGTCCAAGTGCCAAGGACAGTCAAAGATGTGAGGCGCCTGACGGGATGCATTGCCTCACTTAGCAAATTCATCTCCAAGTCTACCGAGCATGCCCTGCCGTTCTTCAAAATTTTGAAGAAGGCAGGTCCCATAAAGTGGACCCCTAAAACAGATGCAGCTTTGTAAGAGCTGAAGGCCTGCATGTCCTTTGTGCCTACCCTGGTTGCACCCAAGCCCCAGGAGTCGTTGTTGTTGTACTTGGCAGCAACAAACCAAGTGGTCAGTGCAGCCTTAGTAGCACAGCGATAAGTGGATGAGGAAGAGAGTAAGCAGACGCCAGCAGGGCCAGAGAGGGATCAGAGCAGCAGCAAGCACGACAACGATGACGACCCCAAGGACGCGGAAAGGAAGAAAGTGGTGCAGCGCCCAGTGTACTTCCTTAGCTCCTTGTTAGAGGGGGACTAGATCGAGATACTCTGGCGTGCAAAAGGTTATCTTTGGCCTCATCATGGCCTCAAGGAAAATGAGCCACTACTTCCAAGATCATGAGATCACGGTTGTTACTCGTTTCCCGTTGCAAAGGATACTCCGAAACCCAGAGGCTACCGAGAGAATAGTGAAGTGGGCTTTGGAGTTATATAGCTTTGGCCGGAGGTTTGAGAGCATATCAACTGTTGAGATCAGGGCATTGGCAGAGTTTTTTGCTGAATGGACGCCAACCCCTGACGCGGAAGTGACAGAGACAGTTGTCCCCGACAAGGAATCACACCAAGAATGGATCATGTATTATGATGGTGCTTTTTCCCTGCAAGGTGCGGGGGCTGGCGTGCTCCTTGTTACCCCCACTAGGGAGCACTTGAAGTACATCGTCCACCTCCATTTCGGATGGGAAGAAGCCACCAACAATACAACAGAGTATGAAGGGCTCCTTGCTGAGCTCAGGATTGCAATAAAGTTGGGAATTAAGAAGCTATTCATTCGAGGATACTCATAGTTGGTGGTGAGAGAGGTTAACAAGGATTACAAAAGTCCATTAATGGAGGCATACGTCGAGGAAGTGAGAATACTGGAGGAGCACTTCGACGGATTGCAAACAGAGCATGTACCTCGTGCGGAAAATAACATAGTTGATCATCTGTCAAAGTGTGTTGCGCAGAACTTCCTGTGGAACCAGGGACTTTTGTTCTCCGTCTTACTCAGCCCTCTGTATCCCCAACAACAATGGCCCGGAAGAGGAGAAAGTTGGACACCGGAAAGCCTCTCCGGTCGAGCCGTCCGCTCCCAGCAGAGACCCTGCCGGAAACAACTCCTCATAGCCTGCCGGACCACCCCTCCTACCGGCTCCACGGACCCCGTGCACGAGGATAGTGCTCCCGCAGCAGAGGAGGTGTCGCTAGTCCTTGTTGCCGAGCCACAGGCTCCCACTTGGGCAAGGCACATTGTTCGCTTCCCCCAAACCGGAGAGCTTCCCGGCGATCAAGATGAAGAAGAACAAGTAGCCCGGAGGGCCAATATGTATCAGTTTGTCAATGACACTCTGTACAAAAGGAGGCCAAATAGTGTGAAATTGATGTGTGTCTGCTGGGAAGAAGGAAAGAAACTGCTGGCTAAGATACACAAAGGAATGTGCGGCCCCCACATTGGATCAAGGGCATTAGTTGGGAAAGCGTTCCAGCAAGGATTCTATTGGCCCTCAGCCCTCCAAGATGCAGTTGAGCTAGTCACTCAGTGTGGAGCCTGCCAGTTCCATTCCAAGAAAACCCACCTGCCTGCCCAAGCGCTTCAGACAATCCCTCTATCATGGCCATTTTCAGGCTGGGAGCTCGATATCCTTGGCCCCTTCCCCCGAGCAATCAGGGGCTTTGAATTCTTGGTAGTTGCCATAAACAAGTTTACAAAGTGGCCGGAAGTGACTGCCATGAGGAAGGTGACTGCTCAGACAGCTATCAAGTTCTTCAAAGATTTGGTGTGTCATTTTGAAGTTTTGGCAAGGATCATCACAGACAATGGTAGCCAGTCCACCCGTCGCACCTTCATGCAATAAGTTCATGCCCTCAGATGTAAGATCTCATTCGCCTCTATGGCACACCCCCGGAGCAATAGACAAGCTGAGAGGGTGAATGCTGAAGTGCTACGCAGACACAAGACAAGAACCTCTGATACACTACATAAGCATCACACGTGGTGGATCGAGGAGCTGCCGGTAGTTCTCTGGTCCCTCCGAATGACACCAAACTGAGCTACCGGCCATACTCCCTTCTCCCTGGTCTACGGGGCAGAAGTTAATCCCACGGAACTCATTTACGGGTCGCCTCGAGTGCTTGCTTATGAAGATAACATGCAAGATTAGCACCGGCTTGACGACGTTGTGCTACTCGAGGAGAACCGTCTCCGGGCTACTACGCGTGCTACACGCTATCAGCAAGCCCTGCGTCACTATCATAGTCGCAGGGTTCACACAAGTAGTTTTGAGGAAGGTGACATTGTCCTTAGGAGCGTTCAGTCCGCCCAGGGTACACACAAGTTCTCACAGAAGTGGGAAGGCCCTTACAGGGTAGTATGAGTCACCAGACCTGGTGCAGTACATCTGGAGACCGGAGAAGGCACTCTGTTGCAAAACTCATGGAATATTGAGCATCTCTGCAAGTTCTGCGCGTAAGGTGCGAGGCTGCCGGGCCCTGCCCGGCAGCCACCCATTTGTACAGGCCTTGCCTAAGTTGCATGTAAGCCCTTGTACAAAGCCGGGGCGCTGACCCCATGTGAGAATAAAGAAGCGCTGTAGAGGGGTCCCAACCTAGATTGCATGCATGCACGAGCATTTCAGATTACTTGATAAGCATTTCATGAGCATCTGCATATGCATATAGATAGGTTTGCATCCTGCATTCATTCTCATCTACATGAAGTTACAGGTTCTCATCATGGGCTTGGCTTTGGCGAAAGGATGACAAGATTGCCCAGCACTGTGATCCTGGGAAGCCAAACAGATAAGTTCTACCTCGTGTCCATTCGTGTTCTGTAAGCTATAACTTAGGCGTTAGAAAACCTCGCCACTCCTTTTATACTTAGGTGCTCTCATTCCTGGCCTGAATGCTGCTTCAGTCAGAGTGGTTGTAGTTGCCTTTAGGAAAGGGAAGTTGGCGGGGGGCGATCCTTCTGTCTGTAACCCAGCAGATAAGGTTCTCCGGTAGATAAAAGGAAGGCCGGCAGGATTGCCTGTCGGGGCAAACTCGTTTATTTACACTACAGAGGCATCTCACCTCTGCATGGACGTATACATGCATGAGTTCTCCGCAACGTTTATCTTTTTCATTAATATGATGATACAAGTACAAGCATTACTGAACACAAACATGGACTTGAGAAATTACATTATATGAATTAAAATTTGGCAAGTGCCTACAGATTTAAGATTGAAAAAAGATAAGTGCCCCGTAATCCCCTTTCTTGTCCCTCTCCTCCCAAGCATGATAGGTGAAGGCAAAGAGGACGAGAGAGAGGCACCGGGGAAAGCGTCGATGAAGAGTATGGTGGAGGAGGTCTGTCAGCCACCGCCACCAGGGCCAGCAGGGCACGGCAGGGCAAACAGAGCTGCAGCCCGAGACGAAGTCCGCCAGGGTCCAGCTGGAAGGATGCCCGATGAGGAGCATGGGGCACCAACCCCACCACTTCATCCATCTCCCCGGCAAATCGGGTTGCCGGGAAGGAGATGCGAATGCAGATGATGGTGCTGCTGCCTAATGATGATGGTGCGGCCGGTGATCAGTCGGAGTCGGTGTTGTCACCCTCCTGCCCGCTTCTGTCGTCCTCACCGTCACAGGCCTCCTTGTCGTTGTTGCTTGAGGAGGAGCTTTCATCACCGGTAGAGCTCTCCGTGTAGCACCCTAAGCGAATTCCCGAGCGCCTGAAGACCTTGCAGGAGAGCATGCCGCTCTCCATTAACTTAAACTGGAGAACGTGCCCCTCCTTCAAGCTATGGGCATGGGCGAAGTTCTTCCAACCACAGCGAAGATACATCACATGAGCAGTAGGGAAATCGACGTCGAGCCACATACCGCCATTCCCGCGGCCTCTCATGTGCAACCTCAGGGCATGCAGCGGGTCAAGCTCCATCTCCCGAGCGAACGGGGTAGGGAGCCGAAGATGGCCGTACAGAGGTTTATACAGCCTAACGAAGAACTCTTGAGGCTGATGTCCAGCATGGCCTTCCATCAGAGGGGAACCATCGGTGGAGGCGCACCCGGTGCACCTCCCCGTCCTCCCCTTCCCCGAGCACCACGGCGACCTCGGCTTCGTCCCCTCTCTCCTCCTCTCACAGCAGTCTCCTCTGCTGCGAGCTCCGGAGGAGGGGGAATGGGCTACCAAGTGGAGGCCCTCGTTGCCGCCACCGGAGCACCAACATGCCCTCTCCATCTCACCATGGCGAGCGGAAGGAGGCTCCAAGGGGAGAAGAAGGAGAATGTGTGTATGAAAAAGCACTATCCTTATTCCCTTTTTATAGGAGAGCAGGGACGGGGGCCAGCCCTTCTCCCCAAGGGCGGCCGCCCCGCTCATCCAATACGGCCCGCGAAGATGTAGAGAATCAGGAACAACCCGCTGCTCCAACCAGTGATGCCCGATTTCCCGCCATGGCACTCACACCCATACCCTCCACATCCACCACATACCCTTCTTGAGGCATGAAGGACACATGGAGGATGGGCCAAAAACACAGAGGCAAGTGAAATGGCCGTTCCCGCCGCGTGATCGTGGGGCACGAACGCCATGCAGGCCACGATCTGGGCCTCTTTTTGTAACTCGCGCACGACACACAAGAAAATCGGAAACTGGCCCGGAATCAAGACTATTGAAGAATCAAAGGAGATATCAAGAGACCAGCTTCTTCAATAGCGCTGCCTGTGCACTTGTTAGGCCCTACCCCGATGATGCTCGGCAGCGCGTTCGGGACAGGCCTAGGGGCTTCTGTCAATGCAATAGACCCAGGGCCTGTTGAACGGACTATGCACAGGCACAAGATCAAGACTGGAGCGCTAGAACCAGGGACCAAGAGCCTCGAAGAACCAGCTAACAGGCCAAGACAAGGAGCAAGATATCATTAAAACAGAGGCCTCGCTTGCAGGGCAGGCGAGCCCGTCAAGGGGCGAGGCCACCACTCAGAAGCAAAGGACCAAGGCGTCCCTGTAGGGCCTGCCGGGACCCACGGAGACCAGATCACCCCACCGACTGCTCCACCACGACCCACGTCGTGGATCAGTGTGGTGTCAAGACGCGAGATGATTAAGTGGCAACCATTCGCCACATTGCGGCCACTTTCTACCAAATGAACCAAATGACACCTATGCAGAGATGTGTCAAGCAAGCAGGCGTGGATCTGGCAGATTAGCCCGGCAAGCCTTGCCAGGCGACTAACGATGTGACACTAAGCGCATTCAATGCATGCTGTGAGCATGCAGAGTTAGGTATGATAGCACTGTTTGCTATCATATCAGTGTCTAATGACCTATTTGCCACTGTGGTAACCCCTTGAACAATAAAAGGATGCCCATGGCAACGATGAGAGGGGCTGGAAAAACTTAGATCACACACACCCCCGTACGTGCGCAGTCACTACCCCGAAGCGGCCCTGTTGGGCAAGTGTACTACAGACCACCACCAGCTTTTCCCAATCAATCCACCAAAGCTGGAGTAGGGTTTTACGGCTCGCGGCAGCCCAAACTTGGGTTAAACTGGTTGTATGATTCCCTGCCGCACTGCCTTGCATTGGTCTGCTCTTTGTGCAACGCGACTCCCCCTGCCGAACCAGCAAGGGGTCGTCCTGGTTCCATAGGTGGCCGTGGTTTCTCGTGACAGTATTAAATAGCATATTGGTTCTGAACATATAATCTTCCACCAAATAAACCATATAGATGTAATCAACACTACTAGTCATCCCCAAGTACCAATCTGAGGTTCCGGTACAAAGATTGAACACAAGAGATGAACAAGGGTTTGAGAGGAGATGGTGCTATTGAAGGTGTTGATGGATATAGCCCTCCCCAACATGGAGAGTTGTTGGTGATGATGATGACGATTATTTCCCCCTCCGGGAGGCTTCCCCTGGCAGAATCGCTCCGCCGGAGGGCAAAAGTGCTCCTGCCCAAGTTCCGCCTCGAGATGGTGGCGCTTCGTCCCGAAAGTCCTCTCCTCATTTTTTTTCTAGATCAAAAAATGACTTATATACCAGGAGATGGGTACCGGAGGTGAGCTGGGCTGAGCACAACCCTCCAGGGTGCACTTGGGGGGCCAGGCATGCCCTGGTCTCTTGTGCTCACCAGGTGGCCCCCCTCATGTAGTTATTTGCTCCACTATTTCTTATTTATTCCATAAAAATTCCTCATGAAGTTTCAGCTCATTTGGAGTTGTGCAGAATAGGTAGCCTGACGTAGCCTTTTTAGATCCAGATTTCGAGCTGCCGGAATTCTCCCTTTTTGTGTGTACCTTGCATATTATGAGAGAAAATGCATTAGAATTACACCAAAAAGCATTATTATGCATAAAAACACTATAAATAATAGTAGGTAAACATGATGCAAAATGGACGTATCAACTCTCCCAAACTTAGACCTCACTTGTCCTCAAGCGAAAACCAAAATCGAAAAACATGTGCACATGCTTTAGAGAGAGAGGTGTCGATAAAAAGAAAATAGAGACATAGAAGCATCATGTGAATTATTATAACAACAACAAAATTTAACATAAAACCTTTATCATTGAACTTCTATCATAGACTTCTCATGAATAAGTAGCAATTCATCATGACATCAAAGTATAAAGCATAAACTCTATTGGAAACCAACAAACTATGTTGTCAGTCAACTTTGCAATTAAAATTCATCATATTTTCAGGAAGGGTCACGTATCGGAGAATTTAGGCAAGTCCACACACTCAACCATCATATAGTCTTCTATGATTGCTAACACTCACTTCATATACATGAGCAAAACGTTTCAACCGGACACATAGAAAGATTGGGGATTATTGTTTCGCCTCCCAATGCATTCACCTCAAGGGTGATGTCAACAATAATAACTCATGCTACCTATATACAACTGGATATATGTGCCTAGATCTTTCCTCACCACATGATGCTTTCCAAAAGAGAAAATAAAAAGGAATAGAGAGAAAAACTTTAACTCTTGCATGAAAGTAAATATATATAAGTAAAAGACATGCCCTTCACAGAGGGAAGCAGAGGTTACCATGCACTTTCTGTTTGTATGCTCAACCCCTTAGTGCAAAATAACATCACGTTATATTGCCCCTTATGATAGCAACCTTTATTATGCAGTCTGTCGCTTTTATTCTTTGCTATCACAAGTTCGTACAATGCTCAATTTTCTCTTACGCTAAATGATCTAACACTTTTAGAAGCAATTTTTATTGCCTTATTGCACTGATGACAACTTACTTGAAGGACCTTACTCAATCCTTAGGTAGGTATGGTGGACTCTTGAAAATAAGATTTGGGTTTAAGGGTTTTTGGATGCACAAGTAGTATTTTTACTTGGTGCAGAATTTTTGGCTAGCAAAGATGGGGGCAAGAACCACATGTTCAAGGATCTATGACAATATAACTTCTGTGTGAATATGAACAAACATAAATCATTACGTTGTCTTCCTTGTCCAACATCAACAATTTTGGCGTATAATATTTTGACGGGTGAGGGAGTCCTGGACTAGGGGGTGTCCGGACAGCCGGACTATCATCGTCCGCCGGACTCCAAGACTACGAAGATACAAGATTGAAGGCTCTGTCCCGTGTCCGGATGGGACTTTCCTTGGCGTGGAAGGCAAGCATGGCAATACGGATATGTAGATCTCCTACCATTGTAACCGACTCTGTGTAACCCTAGCCTCCCCCGGTGTCTATATAAACCGGAGGGCTTTAGTCCGTAGGACACAACATACATTACAACAATCATACCATAGGCTAGCTTTAGGGTTTAGCCTCCTTGATCTCATGGTAGATCCACTCTTGTACTACCCATATCATCAATATTAATCAAGCAGGACGTAGGGTTTTACCTCCATCGAGAGGGCCCGAACCTGGGTAAAACATCGTGTCCCTCGTCTCCTGTTACCATCCGCATAGACGCACAGTTCGGGACCCCCTACCCGAGATCCGCCGGTTTTGACACCGACATTGGTGCTTTCATTGAGAGTTCCTCTGTGACGTCACCGATAGGCTCGATGTCATCTTCAACCAACAACACTGTCCAGGGTGAGACTTTTTTCCCCGGACAGATGTTCGTATTCGGTGGCTTCACACTGCGGGCTAATTCACTTGGCCATCTGGAGCAGATCAAAAGCTATGCCCCTGGCCGTCAGGTCAGGTTTGGAAGCCTAAACTTCCCAGCCGACACCCGCGGGGACTTGATCTCCAACGGGCTCAAGCCAAAACCAAGCGCACCGCACTGTTGCGATGGGCATGATCTAGCTCTACCGCCGAACGGTGCCTGGGTGGCCGCACACGAATCCGCTTCGGCCCTTAATCCGGAGCCGATCGCCCAGATCGAGGACCGGTTGATGGACACCGCCTCGGGGACTTCAACTTCCATGGCGATGAAGCCGAACACTAATCTTGTCCCTCGTGAAACTCGTGATTCCGAGGTGCCAGACTCCTTGCCGGACTCCAGACCTCCCACGCCCCTACCAATCGAACCGGATCAGGCGCCGGTTATGGAATTCACCACCGCGGACATCTTCCAATGCTCGCCCTTTGGCCACATCCTAAATTCACTAAAGCATCTCTCATTATCGGGAGAGTCCTGGCCGGACTATGGTCAGGATGGTTGGGATACGGACGACGAAGAAATTCAGCGCACACCCACCACCCACTTTGTAGCAACTGTCGACGATCTAACCGACATGCTAGACTATGACTCCGAAGACATTGACGGTATAGACGACGACGCCGGAGACGAACAAGAACCAGCGCCTACAGGGCACGGGAGAACCACCTCGTCATATGACGTATATATGGTGGATACCCCAAAAGAGAGCGATAACGAGGACCAACGGGCCGCGGCAGATAACCCAGCCGCCAAACAACCTAAACGGCGGCGCAGACGCTGCCGTAAGTCCCGCCTCGACAACAGCAACGCTCCTAAGGACCCCGCAATACAGTAGGGCACACAAGTGGACGACGAACATGCAGATAAGCAACCGTCCGAACAGGACGAGTCAGATAACCAGTCCAGGCCCGGCGAAAACGACAGTCCGGACGATCTCATGCCGGACACGCCGCCGGACAGTAAAAACCTTCGGAAAAGACTCGTCAACACTGCAAGAAGTTTGAAGAAGGAAAAACAGAAGCTCAAAACAGCGGAAGACACACTCAGGATGAGGTGGAGCAAAGTGCTCAAAACTACGGATAAATACGGCAATAGCCACCAATCCAAGGGCCACCCAAAGCGCAAGCTGTTACCAGAATTTGACGAGGAGGCCATAGAGCCCCCACAGTCAAAACATGAAAAGGCCTCCTGGTTGGATAGACGGCCAGATGATAGACCAAATTCTGAAAGCGGCGCCGCACATAAACCGACTAATGAACCTGGAAAGACAGATGGCCCAGCCAGGTCCATCTACGGGCCAAATAAGAAGGCCCCAGGAAGCAAGGCAACACGTCAAGTGTCCGAAGATAGTGGCACACCCAAATACAGGGGCGCCGCACACCCACTATGTTTCACCAATGAGGTGCTGGACCATGAATTCCCAGCAGGATTTAAACCCATAAACATAGAGGCCTATGATGGAACAACAGACCCTGGAGTCTGGATAGAAGATTATATACTACATATACACATGGCCAGAAGAGATGATCTCCACGCCATAAAATACCTACCCCTCAAGCTCAAAGGGCCAGCCCGTCATTGGCTTAAAAGCCTCCCAGAAAACACTGTTGGAAGTTGGGAAGAGCTCGAGGACGTGTTTAGAGCAAATTTTCAAGGGACTTATGTCCGCCCTCCGGATGCAGATGATCTAAGTCATATAACTCAACAGCCCGGAGAGTCAGCGCGCAAATTCTGGAACAGGTTCCTCACCAAAAAGAACCAAATAGTCGACTGTCCGGACACCGAAGCCTTAGCAGCTTTTAAACACAATGTATGAGATGAATGGCTTGCCAGACACCTCGGCCAAGAGAAACCGAGGACAATGTCCGCGCTAACAAGCCTCATGACCCGCTTCTGTGCGGGAGAGGATAGCTGGCTAGCAAGATGCAGCACCAGCGACCCAAGTACATCCGAGATAAGAGATGGAAACGGAAAATCATGGCGCAAAAAAGAGCAGCGCCGGAATAAAGAGAAAAGCCCAAAGAGCACGGCAGTCAACGCCGGATTCAAAGACTCGCGGCCAAACAACAAAACACCGCCTCTTAAGGATGACAACGATGAGTTGTCCAACTTAAACAAGATTTTGGGTCGGATATGTCAAATCCACAGTACCCCCGGAAGGCCTGCAAACCATACCCATCGAGATTGTTGGGTTTTCAAACAGTCTGGCCGACTAAACGCCGAACACAAGGGGCTCGACGCGTCAAGCGAAGACGATAAACCCCACCTGCAGAGCACCGGAAAGCAAAAGACTTTCCCACAAGAGGTCAAAGCAGTAAACTCACTGCATGTGATAATACGGAAAAATAGTGCGGCACCATCTAAAAAGAGCCTCGCACGGTCCAACCCAGCAGACCATAGAGATTGGATATCACAACCAATCACTTTCGACCACCTGGATTATTCCAGAAGTGTTCGAAATGCAGGACGGACTGCCCTGATATTGGATCCCATAATCGACGGACTACAATTTACTAAAGTCCTGATGGACGGAGGCAGCGACTTAAACCTGCTGTATTCAAACACAATCCGCAAGTTGGGGATAGACCCTACTAAAATTCGACACAGCCGCACTTCCTTCAAAGGAGTGACACCAGGCCCTTACGCCAAGTGCACAGGCTCCCTACTACTAGAAGTCGTGTTCGGATCACCGGACAACTTTCGGCGCGAGAAACTAATCTTTCATATCGTCCCATTTAAAAGTGGATATCAAGCACTCTTGGGACGAAAGGCTTTTGTCCGTTTCAACGCCATACCGCATTACGCGTCTCTTACACTCAAGATGCCCGGTCCACGGGCATCATTTCAGTGCGAGGGTCACTTAAAGACCCTGGACACGGATGGACGAGTCCGGCATCGGTAGGCTAGGGGGCTCCCTAGCCGCACACCCCTTCACAAGGGGCTGCACGCACAAACAACCGCGAGTTCATACGAACCCCGCTTTTCTTATTTATATTTCTTCTTTCACACATACCTTTTTTGCACGAGTTGTTTTCAAACTAAAGTTCCTCTCTTTTTACAGATGAACAACGTGCACACCCGTCCAGGATAACGGCACAACGGAGACACAGGCACAGACGTGCAGTAGGGACCCGTTGCGAGGATTCTTTTCAGATTAAGACCCTGCGTAAACCTTTTTTACTGTCTCTTGTTGTTACTCTTCCTTGGTTCCTTCCTATAACCAAAGCAGAGCCTAACGTTTTGGCATCGGCCGCGTCAGAGGACCATGCCCGTACCTCGACACTAGGGGCTTAGGGCATTGTTCTGCCCATATTACAAAGACCGAACACCTTAGGGAGTGTTCGGCATCTCGAGTTAGGCATTATATGCATCAGCTCCGAATCATGTCTTTGGTCAAATGTTGGGTTTGCCCGGCTCCTGTGTTTTGCTGCCTTACGTTCCGTATCATCGGCTAACGCGGCACCAGGAGAACTACTGCGATTGTGCCCCAGTTCGGCTGGGAGAGAACCTCAGTAGAGAAAGCCGAAAACTGACTGTCATGATATAGCGAGAGACTGGTCAACCACTCGATCGACTACCGGAATGTTTAGAATTCCCCGCTTTGACGAAGGACCGTTTCCCGGTCAGGCACACACGCGCCCCGAACTCGGAGAAGTGCGGTGCCCCAAGGGGCTATATCGTAGCCCCACCCTCGAACTCCACTGGCTAAGTGAAAGTGATAAAGCATTATAGTCCGGATTGCCTCGTTTGCTACCCTACCACCTCCTTAACAGGACCGAGACGTCAGATTAAGTGTGAAAACGCGCTATTTTTGCGAACACCCCCGCACCTTGTGCGTGGGGGCTGAAGCCGAAGACTGCAATCTTTCAGGTTATACAAATGTATACGTAAACGGCCGCATAGGAGAAATCTTACTACTTGGGACGCACAAGTATAAAAAGCAGTTATAGCATAATCATCATTTTACAAGCTACAACGTTCATTTGAACGTGACATTTTTTGAGCACTGCGACTCTATTACACGAGCGCCACGCATAACTTCCCCGAAATAGTGCTCGGCGGGTAGCCGGCTTTCATCCAAACCCTGGGCGGCAATAGCGGTGGCATCCATCTCTGTCCAATGTGTCTTCACACGGGCAAGAGCCATCCGCGCGCCTTCAATGCAGGCCGACCGCTTCATCTCCTTGATATGCGGCACCGCTCCAAGAAATTGCTGCAATAAGCCGAAATAACTCGTCGCATTGGGCCTCTCTGGCCAGACATGAGCCACGATGTCAGTCATGGCAAGTCCGGACAATCTATTTAGCTCGGCCCGTTCGGCCAACCGATCGGTCAATGGAAGTGAACGGTCCGGACTATGGAATTGAGACCAAAATAGCTCTTCCGTCTTGTGATCCTTCTGGCTCCGGAAGTGCTCAACGGCATCAGCCGCACTTGCCGCTAAGTCCATATACGGATCCTCCGGACCCCACAGCTGGCCAAGTTGAGCATACTTTTGATCCGTAAACCGGTGACGCAGCAGAAAAGGCTTGCCAGCCACAATATCTCCGGCCTGGCGTAGCTCCTCCTTCATAGCCCGCATTGCAGAACGGGCATCCTTGGCCTCGGCGGTGGCCTTCCCCAGGTCTTCCCGCTCCGATAAGCGCTCCTTTTCAAGAGCCTCATTGCGGTCGGCAGCATCTTTTAATTTAACGGCCAATTCGGCCATCTCTTCCTTGCTTCGGCAGTGTGCAGCCTTTTCGGCTTTCAACTCCTCGGCCGCCCTCGAGGCAGCCGCGTCACTCCTTCAGGCTTGCTCCTTAGCCTGAGCAAGTTCGGCCCGAAGGCTCTCCACAGCAGCAGCACCGTCTGTATCACAACATATAATTTATCAGAGGAGGGCTTTGACCCCCTTAATAAAGCAACTGTGGAGAACTCACTTACCTTGTGACTCATCAAGTCGCCGGTTGACAAGTGCGATGTCCGCATCCGCCACGTCAAGTTGCTGCATTAACTCGGCAACTCCACTAGTCCGACTAGCCCTCGGACTATCCGCCACCTGCATAGGAATAGCGACATTCATTACCTGCGATATTGATCCTCGGCACGCTGTCATTTTCGACAACCTACCGAGTCTCAGGGACTACTATCTATACAGGGCACACTTTTATGTGCAAAACTGTCAAAAAAGGGGTGCGCCATTCTTGCGTACCTCAAATCCCGCCAGCAAACTCGTAGCGGCATTGCGCAGTCCGCTCTCGGCGGACGAAATCCTTCCAATCACCATACGTAGCAAAGCACGGTGATCTTCTGAGATGGACGCCCTCTCAAGCAGATTTTTCAGTTCTCCCGGCCGGATACTAGTGGGCGCCGAACTCTCCGGCCCCTCCGGACTCGGGGATACCCTCCGTGATGATACTTCAGGCTCGCCTGCCCTATCTGATGGTGCAGCAGACGGAGGCGTTTCGCTCTCCATCATCTCCGGAAGAAGGTCCCCCGAAGACGAACTCATCTGAGAAGGCTGCAAATCGGAACTGCAAGATAGAAATTTCGGTTACCCACAGAACCACAAATGAAGGTATTTTCTTAACAAATGAACTCTCCTTTTCCTACTCACGGCTCGCTGGAGGGCTGATCCTTTAGCGATGATTGTACGTTCGGATTCTCCCGGGCGCCGGACCCCCCGGTGAAGATCTCTTCCCCCGTTTAGGGGCTTTGGCCTCCGGATCTTCGGAGGCGGTCCTCTTCTCCCCCTGGAAGGAGGGATTTTTGATTCCCCCCTCTTCAGACGCCCCTTTGGGCGAAATAATAGCTCCTCTATTTTCCCCATCGCTCCCTTCTACGGGTGCGACCTCCAACATTCTGACCAGCACGGGCTCCAGTGCGGTCTCTAGGAGGGGAGCCGGACACCTTGAAGATTAATGGGTCAGGAGGCAAACTCTAGAAAAGCAGATAAACAGAACGTCCGGACTCTGAGCTATTTACCTGAGCATCCGGGCGATTGCAGCTTAGGCCTGCGTCCTCGGTCAATTCCGGACACGCTACTTGCGGTCGGAAGAACAACTTGTACATCTCCACGGGTGTCGCACCCATGAAGTGTTGGAGAATCCGAGGTCCCTCCGGATTGAACTCCCATAGACGGAGAGGACGGCGTTTGCAGGGCAGAAGATGCCTGATTAGCATAACCTGCATCACCACGACCAGATTGATCTCCCTCGCCTGGAGGTCTCGAATCCGTCCCTGCAATGAGGGCACGTCTTCGGACGGCCCCCAATTGAGCCCTTGGTTGACCCACGACATCAGACGGCGTGGAGGTCCCGGGCGGAATGAAGGCGGCGGCTTTTGCTTGCTGCCCTTCGGAGCGGTGATATAGAACCACTCCTACTGCCACAATCCGAGTTCCTCTTGAAAGGAACCCTCGGGCCACGGGGCATCAGCCCTTCTGCTTATGGCTACCCCGCCGCACTCTGCTTGACGCCCCCCGATCATCTTCGGCTCCACATTAAAGGTCTTCAGCCACAGGCCGAAGTGGGGAGTGACGCGGAGGAAGGCTTCGCAGACGATGATGAATGCGGAGATATGGAGGACGGACTCCGGAGCCAAGTCGTGAAAATCCAGCCCGTAGAAGAACATGAGCCCTCTCACGAAGGGATCCGTCAGGAAGTCTAAACCCCGACGGAGGTGGGATACAAAGACAACGTACTCACCAGGCTCGGGGGCGGGCATGGCCTGCCCTTGGGCGGGCAACCTGTGCGAAATCTCGTAGGACAGGTACTTGGCCTCATACAGCTTTAACAGATCCTCCTCCGTGACGGAGGAGGGCATCCACCGACCTTGGAGGTCGGAGCCGGACATTGCTGAGAATCCGAAGCGCTCGAATCTTAGGCTCTGGGTGTTGGAACTGGGAGCAAGGAGGAGATTCGATGCGAGATTGAAGAAAAGAAACGAGCCTTGGTCCTCTTATAAAGGGGGAAAATACCAAGAGTCGTCTCCATGACTGTTCGGGATTCACCTTCGATAGAGGAGGCGTGGCAACGGGCACGGTTGGGTTACCCACACACGTATTGATGAGAATCCCGGAATAAGGGGAACACGATCTCTGCCTCGACAAGACGTGCCAAGGAAACCGCTTCGCTAAACATGCTGAGGTGGTATAATAAAAACGATTGAAATAAAGGCTTGGACGTGGCATGATGTCATGCCGCATAAAACGTCAGCAGATTGGATTTGCGTGCATTATTCTCTCTACGGTGGAATGTTGAATTTATTTTGTAGAGCCGGACACTATCCTGGTGTTCATGATCTTCTCTGGATTATTCAAGGGAGGAACCCGCCTTGCAATGCCAAACATTATGCGTGCCGAACTTATCGTCATTGAAGCCTGGTTCAGGGGCTACTGAGGGAGTCCTGGACTAGGGGGTGTCCGGACAGCCGGACTATCATCGTCCGCCGGACTCCAAGACTACGAAGATACAAGATTGAAGGCTCCGTCCCGTTTCCGGATGGGACTTTCCTTGGCGTAGAAGGCAAGCTTGGCAATACGGATATGTAGATCTCCTACCATTGTAACCGACTCTGTGTAACCCTAGCCTCCCCCAGTGTCTATATAAACCGGAGGGCTTTAGTCCGTAGGACACAACATACATTACAACAATCATACCATAGGCTAGCTTTAGGGTTTAGCCTCCTTGATCTCGTGGTAGATCCACTCTTGTACTACCCATATCATCAATATTAATCAAGCAGGACGTAGGGTTTTACCTCCATCGAGAGGGCCCGAACCTGGGTAAAACATCGTGTCCCTCGTCTCATGCTACCATCCGCCTAGACGCACAGTTCGGGACCCCCTACCCGAGATCCGCCGGTTTTGACACCGACAACGGGGCCTCACAATCACAAAAGATTTCCAAAATAGTATATTTGCATGTAAATCTTCTCTTCCCTTACTAATTCTTTCATGAATTGCATTACTGACCAATGCTATGTTTGTCAATAACCAATAAAATTTTCTACTTATACTTTTCCTTATGTGATGTCATTACTTACCATAAGATTAGCATATGATCATTTTCATTTATTTCCTTTCTTTTTATTGAAACATGAAAGTAAAGAAAGCAAAAATCAAACTAAACTTTATTATATAACTTGCACATGATTAAAAGACAGATCACTAAGCAAACTCTCGAAAAGAAAGGATTGAACTAAACTTTTATTTATCTAAATCAAAAGATAACTATGGATCGAACTAAGAAAACTAATGGAAAAAGATAGTGGAGGTGATACGATACCGGGGCACCTCCCGCAAGCTTGGCGAAAGCCAAGGGGAGCGCCCATACCCGATACTCAATTTTCTTTTGGTGATGAAGAAGGAGGAGGTGGTGATGAAATGGTGTTGTCCTCGGGTTTCCATGGCATAGGGTCACCATCATAAGAGGAGGAATGAGTCTCATGGGTCGTGCAACTAGCAGCCAAACTCATACCTCTAAACCTCGCCTCATATTCAAAGACTTGGATTTGGACATCGTAGATCTGGCTTTGGAGGAAGTTGATTTGCTCGTTGAAGGTGAAGACGAGCTCCTTCATGGACTTTCCATCCACCTTGAGATCACGGGTAAAGTCTGTGATCATGAGGTGACTGGCATTGAGTCCATGCTCTACCATCCCCTTGCACCGGAACACCTCCTGCTCCATAGCTTCAAGCCTGGCCTCCATGGGTCCCATCTAAAAGTGCGTTATATGGACTAGAGGGGGTGAATAGGCAATTTTTACAAATTCATCAGTGAGTAAATTCAAGGTGAGGAATTTCCTAAGTCACGAACTACTTGCAGCGGAATAAGTACTCAGGTGCATGCATAACAGTGTAGTAGCATAGTCATCATGATGAAATGAAACATATACAGAGCACAAGTAGTGTGTTAACAGGATAAGTAGACTGAAGACAAAGTGACTAAAGAAATATGATTGAGGAAATTGAGAAAGCCTTCAGTCAAAGTCTTCAAACAGTAACGATCAAGTTCATCAACACATGAATGAGGAAATGAAAGGGTTGAGGGAATAGAACTAGTAGCTTGGTGAAGGTGATGATTTGGTAGACAAGTTCCAACTACTGTGACAGTCATACGTCTGGTTGGAGCAGTTAGGTATTTAAACCTGAGGACACACGGTCCTCACCATATTCTCCTTGAGCTAAGATCACACAGACCTCGCCCAATCACTCGTGGTAAGTCTTCAGGTGACTTCCAAACCTTCACAAACTCGATCACTCGGTGATCCACAGTTTTCTCTTGGATGCTCTAGACCATGACGCCTAACCGTCTGGAGGATCCACAATCCTCGAAGGTAACAAGCATCGGTTCCACATAGGAACAATCTCTTCAGTGATGCTCAATCACTTTGGGTTTGCAGGTGTTTTGGATTTGGGTTTTCCTCACTTGATGATTTTCGCTCAAAGTTCTCGGAGGATGGGATGCTCTCAATGACAAGGGTCAGTTTCTCTCGGAGCAGCCAACTAACTAGTGGTTGTAGGGGGCAGCTATTTATAGCTTAGGGCCCAGCCCAACATGATAAGACATAAATGCCCTTCAATGATATGACCGTTAGGTGGGTCGATATTTTGGGACAGCTGGCGCGTAGCACAACAATGGTCGGATATTTGAGCTCAATTTGAAGACTTGGCAAAGTTGAAGAATTTAACCAATTGAGGAATTTGAAAATTTGAAGAATTTGCAAAATGAAGAAAACCTCAAATTCGAAGATTTTCAACTTGGGTTGGTGGCGTGACCCATCGTATAAGAATGATGATTTCAGATGCCGCATAAAATTATCGTAGGGCTCTGAGAATCAGAATCTTCATTAATTTCTTCACACTTAGAGGGATGTGCTTTGTCTTCGAGTGCTGAAATGGGTTATGAGAAATCTTGATGGCACTCTCATTATCACAGAAGAGTGGCACATTCTTCACATTGATGCCATAGTCATTGAGGGTTTGCTTCATCCATAGAAATTGAGCACAACACGAACCAGCAGCAATGTACTCAGCTTCAGCAGTAGAGAGTGATACGCAGTTCTGCTTCTTCGAGGACCAACATACTAAGGATGGTCCGATGGAATGGCATGTGTGCCTGATGTTGACTTGCGATCCACACGATCACCAGCATAGTCAGAGTCAGAATATCCAATGCGATCAAAAGCCAAGCCCTTGGGATACCATAGTCCAAGTGTTGGAGTGTGAGCTAGATATCGAAGAATATGCTTCACAGCCTTATGGTGATTCCTTCGGTGCAGCTTGAAAACGGCACACATGCAAACACTAAGCATAATATCTGGCCTAGATGCACACAGATGCAATAAGAGCCAATCATGGAGCGGTATACCTTTTGATTGAAGTCTATACCATTTTCATCAGCGCGTAGATGGCCATTTGTGGACATACGGATTTTGACGCCTTTGCAATCTTCAATGCCTAATTTCCTCAACACATCGTTGAGGTATTTCTCTTGAGATATAAAGATGTCATTGCGCTATTGAGGAATTTGAAGACCTAAGAAGAATTTCAGTTCTCCCATCATAGACATTTGATATTCCTCACTCATCATATAGGCAAATTCGTCACTATAACGTTGGTTAGTACAGCCAAAGATAATATCATCAACATATATTTTCCACACGAATAATTCATTAGAAGAGTTGGGTCAAGTGAACCGGGTTTGAAGCCTTTCTTCATGAGGAATTCCTTCCAGGTATCATACCACGCCCGAGGGGCCTGCTTGAGGCCATAGAGGGCCTTATTGAGTATGAAGACTTTTTCAGGATTCTTAGGATCTTCAAAACCTGGTGGTTGAGCAACATATACTTCTTTCTCAAGCTTACCATTGAGGAATGCACTTTTCACATTCATTTGATATAAGATGATATTGTGATGGTTAGCACAAGCAAGCAATATGTGAATAGCCTCAAGTCTAGCAACAGGTGCAAAAGTTTCATCGAAATCAATTCCTTCAACTTGTGTGTAGCCTTGAGCTACAAGACGAGCCTTATTCCTCACCACAAGGCCATTTTCATCTTGCTTGTTGCGGTAGATCCATTTGGTACCAATGATATTATGCTTGCGTGGGTCTGATCGCTTGACAAGTTCCTAGACATTGTTGAGCTTGAATTGATGTAATTCCTCTTGCATCGCTTGAATCCACTCAGGCTCCAGAAATGCTTCATCAACTTTGGTGAGCTCTGTGATAGAGACAAAAACAAAGTGCCCACAAAAGTTAGACAAATGTGAGGCCCTTGAGCGTGTGAGAGGACCTGGTGCGTTGATGTCGTCGATGATTTTCTCGATCTGCATTTCATTTGCATAGCGAGGATGAGTGGGTTGATGACGTTGAGTGGGCTCAGCACTTTCTTCGGAGCCATTTTCCTCAAGTGCACTAGCATGATTTTCTTCATGTTCCGGAATGACTTCTTCAGCAGTTTCCTCAGTGGGTATGACATCCTCAGTAGCCTTGAACTTGATGGATTCCTCAGGTGACATTTCATCTAGCACAGGAGGTAGGTGCTCTCTTCGCGGGCCATTAGTTTCATCGAACTGCACATCTACAGTTTCAACAACCTTCTAATGAAAGGTGTTGAAGACTCTGTAGGTGTGCGAGTCCTTTATGTAACCAAGCATAAAACCTTCATGTTCTTTCGGTGCAAATTTAGCATTGTGATGAAGATCTCCAATCCAACATTTAGCACCGAAGACTTTGAAATAACTCACATTGGGTTTCTTGTCAGTGAGGAGTTCATATGAGGTCTTTTTGAAGAATTTATGAAGATATACCATGTTGATGATGTGGCATGCAGTATCAATTTCCGCAGGCCAGAAGCAAGGAGGTGTCTTGTATTCATCAAGCATAGTGCAAGCCATCTCAACAATAGTCCTGTTCTTGCGCTCCACGACGCCATTTTGCTAAGGATTATAAGGGGCAGATAACTTGTGAGTAATACCTAGTTCATCAAGATAGTCATCGAGACCAGTATTCTTGAACTCGGTCCCATTGTCACTCCTAATGTGCTTGATCTTCACACCGAAATTCATTGAGGCCCTTGAAGAAAATTGTTTGAAGACTTCCTGCACTTCAGCTTTGTAAGTGATGATATGCACCCATGTGTAACGAGAATAGTCATCAACAATAACAAAGCCATATAGAGATGTTGCATTTGTGAATGTGGCATAGTGAGTAGGGCCAAAGAGATCCATGTGAAGCAATTCAAATGGACGAGTGGCAGTCATGATAGTCTTTGAGGGATGCTTGGACTTGGTCATCTTTCCAGCTTCACACGCTCCACACAGATGGTCCTTGAGGAATTCGACAACCTCGATGCTAATGACGTCCTTCTACTTCGCGAGTGTATGTAAGTTCCTCATGCCAGCATGACCTAGTCGTTGATGCCATAACCAGCCTTCTAAAGCTTTTGCAAGTAGACATGTGGTAGGGTGTGGTCCTGTAGAGAAATCAACAATATACAAGTCTCCTCTCCTAAAGCCTTCGAAGACTATGGAATTGTCAGATTCCATGATCACAACACAACGATAATTGCCAAAGACAACAACCATATCTAGATCACAAAGCATTGAGACAGACATGAGGTTGAATCCTATGGACTCGACAAGCATGACTTTGTCCATGTGTCGATCCTTTGAGATCACAACCCTACCTAGACCCAATACCTTGCTTTTTCCTTTGTCAGCATAGGTGATATGCTTCAGATGCGATGGAGATAAAGCAGTGTCCATCAATAAGTTCTTGTCACCGGTCATGTGATTTGTACATCCACTGTCGAGGACCCACTCAGTAGCTTTGGGTTGATCATCCTGCAGATGAATTAGTGCATCTTACGAACTCATATACTTCATCAGTGAAGAATATGACATCAAATTCATCAGATTGAATTCCATCAAGCAGTACAACATATATAGCAGTATAAGGATGTGAGAATGTATATTCATTTCATCATGATTAGCTTACACTAGTCATCAACCCGTGCTTCTGCACGGGCTAGATATTGTTCCGCTTAAATTTTTGTGTAATTACATGCTAATTAAATAATGGAATTTTAAAATTAGAGTGAATGATATGTACGAATAAACACTATAATTTATATTCTGGTAGATTTAATGCACATGTTAATTTTTGTAGTAGAATAACGATCACTATAATTTAGAAAGCTGGAATTAATACAAAATTTCCTATATATTTTAAATGGTGCCCAGTTTGTATATATTAGATGATTCCTTCACAATAATATTTGCAACTGCAATGTGTTTTTGTAGAAAATATTAACATTTTTGGACAAATATAAATGTTGTTCAAATAGATGAGGACAAATGCAGAGAATTCTAATATGTTTCTATTGATTGTGCAATTCCTACCCCCCAAAAAAAATACATCACCATTTTCTTGAATTTCCCCTAAAACAGTTTGCAGCAATCATTAATTTTTCATTGCTTAGCATATTTGTGTAACAATAAGGATACTTTGAACAGGCTGAGTGATCACTACCTCTGTGAGTATTTCATTACCCTCTCACCCTCAGGTATGTCTTCCTTTGCCTTAATCCATCGTGGTTCTATTGTATTTTAGCGATACTTGATGTTGCATGGTTGGAATAGGTTGAGTAGGTAGACTAAAATGAAACATGTATATACTTCCAAATTTGGTGACATTATACACACATCGACATTGATACCACAACTCACTAAATTAAGATGTTGCGGCTTTCATGGGCTTGCTTTTTTTCTCCAAAGATGATGCATGTATAAATATAAATATATTACTTAAACTAAAATTATCAGAAGAAGTATTGAGTGCTTGCGGCATGTTATTCTAGTGACGACTGCTTAGGTGGATATATGTCCCTTCAGGTTAAAGATTCAATTATCTATGGTACTATTGGTTATTGGTTAATCATGACGGTGTAAATATAACACTACCACCTGATACATGTGGTAAGAGATCAAAACTATTTTGAAAATCTGTACAAATAATACTACTACGATGCTACTTCTGTCATTTACATAATCTACAATACGTCTTCGCCATTTGGGAAGTGCTACACCTTCAACTTAAAAAATATTTACTTCAAAATGTGTTTATCTTGTATCAAATTAAACTATAGACTATATCGTAATACATAGAAAAATTATCTACTAAAACTAAAATGGACAATGTTACCAAAATATCCCGATTTAAAATACCAATTCAAATTATATGTTTATGTTCATATATGATTTTACTATGGGGGAAATTTGATGTAATTTTTCTTAGTTATTATATCTTACAATCTGGTGATTTCACGCATTAATTTTTTTAGATCTATTTCGCGCATTAAATTAATACACAATCATGAATTGACTATTTTTTGGGGGGAATCATGCATTGACTCTATCACATACCGTGATGCTTGAGCAGGATTTATTTGCACGTATCCGCGAAAAAGAGGAATTTTTTTACGTGCCTTCTCATTTTTTGGAGAGAATATGCATGTGCTTTTTTTCATGGCTATTAGCTCATGGATTGTTTTTATAATTGGTGGTCTTTTTTTTGTGGGATGTGCTCTTTTCTTTAGGCAGGAAGAAGACACGTGTATTTTGTATTGATTGGAAGTTTTTTTTAACATGTACTGGTTCAAACTTGTACGTGCTGGG